>NW_005842657.1:201070-203557 GCF_000455745.1 Alligator sinensis | reverse complement strand
CGCTCTAATTAAAGCTTCCTCCCACACACACACACTCCTGGAGCACATGCATAAATGTCCTTTCAGTACAAAAATATAGTAGAGCATCAAAAAACTACAGTGCACCACAGGAAGAGAGCAGAAAAGACAAAGGGTACCACCAATATCCTCGGGCAAGCCAACAGTTGGCAACTTTCTAAGGCAATGGGCCAAATTGACCCCAACTGAGGTGGAATGGGAAAGTGCTTGCAGCTGGTGGTTTTCCGCATGGAAGCACGAGGAAAGTGTCTGAATCTAGAACTTCTCCCGAAGGCGGCTGGGAAAAAGAACTGCAGCCAAAACTCCCACTCCATCAAATTTTGCTGAAACCACATGTCCACAAAACAGATCTAAAGGCTCTATAGGCCAGATCCAGCCCATGGGGCATAGGAAGCTAACCCCTGTCTTAGGCCATAACAATTGCAGGGGAATTGTTCTTAGGTAATTCCCCTTGCTACAAAAGGATTTCACAAAAACGTAATCATACTTTACGATCTGACCTAGGAAAAGTTACTTCTGGACTCCAGTCCTGGCAATCTGTATAACTCTGAGTGCATAAGCAAGACAAACCCCCTAGGGACCTGAAAGGTTTCTCCCATTTGGCACTGGCAGAGGGTCAAGCGTAATGACATAGCTCAGAGATAGAGCATTTATGTTGACAGGCTAGACAGGATATTGTATCAAGAGAAATATCCGCCCCATGGAATCAGCAGGGAATCCTCATGTGTACTCATGAGGAAATTAACTTCACATCTCTTTTCATGATCTACCATAAGTATAAATTGCTAGTCAGGAATCACAATTTTTTTTCAGGGCTGGATTTTTTTAAATATTTGCTGGCCAGCTGTATCACTTCAGGGGCTGTATCTAAATCAGCCATTTGGGAAAAAAGTACATACAATCCTTTTCTTCCCAAACTACACTGAAATGTTGATTATTAGATGTGGGTATTTTTTTTCAACAAAGACTGAATTGGTTTTTAAAAAGTTCAGTTTCAGTTATCCCAAAACTATTTGTAAATTCAACCCAAACTCATCAAAACACTTGGCCTGGAGAAGCTCTATCAGGGCTTAGTTCCCAAAACTGCCCATAAAAATGGCAGCAGTAGCTCCTTTATGCCCTTTATTTAGACCTGAGGGGAGGCAAGGTTCAACCCTATTTTTCCCACCTCCCAAGAGTACCCTAACCACCAAGCTATAAGCCAGGCTGGGATGTTGTTCCACTAAAACTCATTCATGCAGGGACTGGAACTAGGCTTACCAGTATTCAGTTTAGAAAAGAGATGCTTTCCTGAGTGGGGATATGTTAAAGATTTACAAAATACTAAATGATGAAGAGAAAGTAAATAGGGATTTGTTATTTACTCTCCCTCATAATAAAACAACTAGGAGTACAAAATGAAACTAACAGATAGTAAGTTTAAAACTAACAAAAGGAAGTTCTTTTTCACACAATATACAATTCAAGTGTAGAACTCATTGCCAAAAGATGCTGTGGAAACTGACAGTTTAACCAGATTAAAAAAGGGATTGAAGAATCTCTTGAAGGAAAGGTGCATCTGTAGCTATTGATCATAAGAGTTAGGTCTACAGCCTCTGAATCAGAACTTCCTAGACCTGCAGACCAGGTACAGACATTATGCTTTTATCAATATAAACTATCAGAAACCAGTCTACACCTGTAACAGAACCAAAGTTCAGCACATAAAACGGGTCTATACCCATACTGGAACAGAACTTCAGCACACACAGACTGGTTTAAGAATGGTGAAACCTGGTGTAAGACTTGCCCTCTGGCACCACAGGGTGAATGTGTACTCTGTTCGCTACCGATCTCAACTACAGCGCTTACAGAAAACTGTGTCGCTTAGATCTGTTCCACCTCAGGCTTTTTGAATGTCTGTACCTTGCCTAAATGCTGACGACTGCCAGTGGGAGAGGAATAATGAAAAAATAAAACCCTCACCATACCCTGTTCAGTCTCCCTTTTAGCATCCACTCTCTGACACTGTGCAACACAGAATACGTGGCAAAATAGACCTATGGCCTGACCCACTAAATGGCAGTTCTTATAGTCTTATGTTATGTCACCCAAGCAAGCATCTCCTAAGTGAGTATCTTAATCACCTGGCTCTCCTTAGGGCTATTTAAGTATTTTCTTCAAAGTTAAACAGATAGAGACCAAGGAGAGCACACTTCAAAATAGCTTTGTAGGTTATTAAACTGAGAGGTTGAACACCTGATTTCAAATACAGCAATCTGATTCAAAGAAGAGGGCACCTCATACCACCTCTTCTTTCTCCAGTGTTTCAAATCTAGATCTTCATTTACCTTGTTTTCTTACATGCATTCTAAATATAACATTCACTTTTGTGATGCAGAAAAATAATATTTTTCGGTTATTTGTGTAAGAAAAATGAGGAGTTACCTATGGTTTTATCCAAACTGACTTTTTTCTTTAATGTTTTGG
>NW_005842657.1:195363-201039 GCF_000455745.1 Alligator sinensis | reverse complement strand
GTTCAGCAGCTAAAATCACTGATTTTCACAACACTTCTGCATGTATATATAATTGGAAATTGTTATACAATTTCATGTAACTGTATTAAACATCTAATCTAAAGTGCAATAACAATGTTTGATTTTTAAGGAAAGTTATAGACCTGGGGTTAGGAATCTTGGAAGTCCAGGTGACTGGCACTCAAACACAACTAAAATAAAAAATAGATTATCAGGTTGTGTTGTCTAAAGAAAATGAAACTTGGGATGGTATCTTGTCAGATTTGATATCAACAGCAGAACTCTAACTGATTTCAGTATGACCAGTATTTCATCATCGGCTCTAGGATCTTTGTTCTTATTAAACACTAAACAGCAAATTTTCTAAACAAGTATAAATGAACTTTCTGACCAACAATCTCTAAAAAGATCCTTTACTGTGAAGATACATTTTTAAACATCTTTTAGACTTAGCCACACAGGCTTTCACTTTAGTTACCTGCAGTTCCTAGCACATTCTGTCCAGACAACACGATTTTAATGCTCTACTGTGTAAAGCTGGGCAAAAAGGGAATTTTAGTGATTTCCAACCCCTCACCCCCAATTTTTACAGCAAGTTATTTCTAAATCCAAAATGTTTCATCTCTACATATTGCTCACTTGGGACTGCCATTAGTTCATAGATTTTATAGACATTAGGGCTGGAAGGGTCCTTGGAAGATCATCGAGCCCAGCCCCCTGCCCCAGGGGCAGGAAGTCAGCTGGGGTCATAGGATCCCAGCAAGATAAGCATCCAAATTTCTCTTGGAGGTGTTCAAAGTAGGTGCTTGAACCACCTCCAATGGCAGGCTGTTCCAGACCTTGGGGGCTCGGACAGTAAAATAATTCTTCCTTATGTCCAGCCTGAAATGGTCTTGCAGGAGTTTATAACCGTTCAACCTTGTCATCCCTTGGGGTGCTCTGGTGAACAAACGTTCCCCCAGATCCTGGTGAACACCCCTGATAAACTTATAGGTGAACATCAGATCGCCCCTGAGCCTGCACTTTTCCAGGCTAAAGAGTCCCATAGTTCTCATCCTCTCATCATAAGGTCTGTTTTCCTGACCTCTGACTATGTGTGTGACCCTTCTCTGGACTCTCTCAAGCTTCTCCACATCCTTTTTGAATTGTGGAGCCCAAAACTGGATGCAGTACTCCAGCTGCAGCCTCACCAAGGCTGAGTACAACAGAAGAATGATGTCCTGGGATTTGTTTGAGAAGCATGTATAGATGCAAGCCAACATTTTGCTCGCCTTACTAGCCACAGCATCACATTGCAGGCTCATGTTCATCTTGTGGTCAGTTATGACCCCCCCAGTCCCTTTCATCCATAGGACTGCCGAGCCTATAAGGATGCTGCAGATTTTTCTTCCCAAGGTGGAGAACCTTGCATTTTTCGGTGTTAAACACCATCAGGTTCTCGTCTGCCCATTTCCTGAGCCTGTCAAGGTCAGCCTGGATTGCCCTCCTGTCTTCTGGTGTGGATGTTTTATCCCAAAGTTTGGTATCATCAGCAAACTTGGCCAGTCCACTTCTGACTCCAATGTCCACATCATTAATGAAGATGTTGAACAATATAGGTCCAAGGACAGAGCCTTGAGGGACCCCACTGGTCACAGGGCACCACGATGATTGACTTCCATCAACCACCACCCTCTGGGTCCTACCATGGAGCCAATTCCCCAGCCAGTGGATCATGGTGGACCCAAGACCACAGTTGGCCTGTTTTGCCAAGAGGTGATCATGGGATACCAGATCGAAGGCTTTTTTGAAGTCAAGATATACAACATCAATCTCCTCTCCCTTGTCCAGGTGATAGGTCACCTGGTCATAGAAGTAAGTTTTTTTTATGTACTCTGCTTTGTCAGTGAATGCTCTGAGCATAGTTTCCATTCTTTTATAGAAAATTAGAGCAGCAATAGCACTTAAGTTAGTCACAAGTCATTAACAAGTGTTTATTTTTTTACAGGTGTTTCTGGCATGAGCTTTTTAGGGTCAGTGTCAAAACATTGCTGTGGTTTCATTGACAATGCTTTTTCACAACAGAAGCATTCAGATCTCCTGGGTGGCTTCTTGTAGATCTACTGGGATACATTAAGTTGCTTGCTTCACTAGATGTACTTCTGCTTCATGTTCATGTGATTTTAGACCATGATGTTCTTGCAAGCACCATTTTAGTTAGAAGAAACATTTCTAAATTTGAGCAAAGTCTCTAGTTGCTCCTGGAATTGTTGTTCCAGACAAGTAACTTCAGATCAGAAAAATATTTTGAATATCACCACAGGAATCAGACCCCTGGGGAATGCTTAATGTTTTAACACAGGGTCCATTTTTCCCTTCTGAAAAAGTGCTATTTTATCAAGAAGTTGTATTGCTGATGGCTATAATTCTCTCCTGGAAACTGTTGACTTTTTTTTTTATAACCAAAAGGAACTCCCATGGGTGACATTGTGTTTTAAACAAACATAGAAAGGCAGCATGTTCATCTTTCTTTCATCAGCGTATTGTGAGCTCACTAAAACCATGTCTACAGAGTCACTTGAGGTGTATATATGCTGATCTTTCATATCTGTAATGCAAGAGCTAACTTTTCTATCCTATTTTTACAAAACTGCCCAGGAATCCTTGGAGAATGACACTACTTACACCTTGAAGTACAATTAAAGGTTATTTGTATCACAGCAGCACCTCCAATGCTTCTGGTAAATGTGGGGTTCATATTTAATAACTCATAATGTATCTGAATCTCTTACTACTCTGGTGAGCCTGAATCGCTCACCTTAAGATTTGACAGAGTAACACAAATTAGCCACCTAGGAAAAGAAAAGACCCTTACCACTAACGGCCTAACAAGTTTCACTTAAGACTAATTCACAGATTCACACTGAAATTAAGGGTTGGAAGGGACCTCATGAGATCATTGGGTGTCAGGGTAAGTAGCTTTAATTGCTCTAACCTAATCTCCTGGGGCAGCAGGGGTGGCAGTGATCTCTCATAATTGAGGATGATCACTCCCACGGGTCAAGTAAAGGGTTGTAGATGAGTCAGTTGATGGATAAGAAGGCCAATCCTAAAGCTGCAGACTCTTTGGTAAATGCTGCAGGTGGTGGTTAAAGGAAGGGTTGGACAGATTTCTCAGTCTTGTTTCTTTTCCTTTTGCTTCTGTCATTTTTCTGCCTCAAGGATGAGACTGTTTTCCTGAAAGTAAGATGTGCCTTTTCTCACAAGGTGTTCCCATGTAATCCTGTCCCAAGCTAGTTTTTCCCAAGTTGTGGTGTCAATGCCACACTTCTTAATGTTTGCCTTGAGGGTGTCCAAAAAGCATTTCCTCTGGCCCCAGCATGTCCTTTGTCCTTGGCTGAGTTAGGAATATAGCAATTGCTTTGGCATACATACATCAGACATGTGCATACAATGCCTGTTTCATGGACTGCCACCTTGATGGGTTGGAGAGGCTTGTGTGTACTGATGACCCTAAGAACAACACCATCTGGAGTCTTGTACTCCTGGCAGGTTCATCCATGGTGGTAAGGTCAAAGGTAAGGTATCAAAGAGCAGTCCAACACAACACAAAGGCCTTAGTGGTGGACCTGGAAGATACAGCAGGCATACTTCTCAAAGGCAGTGAAGGCAAATTCAGGCTCCAGTTGTCTTGGATCCTCTTGCCTCCAGACACAGGGTTCTCCTCTGCCATGATCCATGTGCTCGTCAACATGAAGCAGCCACCTCATGTAAAGCCAATCATGTGTAGCTTCTCCCACTGGTCCAATATCTACTACAATACCAATACCCAACTTCTATAAAGTCCTGCAGTGATGAATGGTGGCAACAGGGACAGTCAAAGTGATCACTAGGAGTCCCTAGTCCCAGATCCACATGCAGGTGGCGGTCACCTTTGGTCGCTTCACCCTTGGTATGGCACAGGAGGGTGATTTGGCAGCTGTGATCGCAACTGAGCAATCCTCTTTAGGATCCCCTTTGCTCACCCCACATGGGGAGGGGACTAGAAAAGATGCCCAAACATAAGCTGTCCCACTTGCCCTTACCCGACTGGATAGCTGCTTCCAGGAGGATCACTTTAAATGTGGTCAAAACAAAAAAATGTCTTTTGCATTCTGGAATGTACAAAACCTACAAGACGACCCAAACAGTGACAGACCTGAATGCAGAAAAGCTATTTTTCCCCGAGAACTCTTGTGATATAACATCAATATTAGTGCTCTCAGTGAGACCAGTTATTCTTCTGCTAAGGGAAACCTGCAAACGATGGGCAACTACACAGTATTGGTTTTGTCATTAAGAACCAGATTGTCAGCTGGATGACTGAATTCCCTGTTGGTATTGACAAGCAATCATGACTCTTCACCTCCAACTGACCCACAATTTGTTTGCTACTATCATCAGTGCATATACCCCAACGCTCAATGCCAAGGAAGAACAGAAAGAACAGTTTTATGCTGGCCTTGATGAAATCCTGCCTGTCATCCCAAAAGTTAAGATAATCCCCCTTGGAGACTTCATTGTGAGAGTTAGTCAAGACTAACATGTGGAGGGGCACCATTGGGAAGGAAGGAGTGGGCAAGGCGAATTCCAACTGAATCCTTTTACTTAGTAAATGTGCAGAGCACAACCTTGTCATTACTAACACCTTCATCAGACAATGTGACAGGTACAAAATAACTTGGCAACACCCTCACTAGAAACAATGGCACCTCTTTGACTATGTCATCATAACAGCATGTGATCTAAAAGATACCCATATCACACGTGTCATGAGAGATGCCAATGACTGCTGGACCACTAATCGTATAGTGAGATCAATCACATCCATCAGCATTGCACTGAAACACTGAAAGCAACTCAAATCAACCCAAAGACAGTACAAAATCAAATACCTTCAGACTGTTAGACAACACAAAGCTCTCCAAATACATCTCAGTAAGAAACTAGCCAATCTTAGGATTGAAAATGATAACATGTGTGTTAAGGAAGATAGGCAAGCTCTAAAAGAGACCATCCATGAGGCTTGCATGGAATCAATTGGCTTCATCACTTGACACCGTCAGGAATAGTTTGATGAAGATAACACTCAGATCAAAGCCCTTCTTAATCAGAAGCGAAAAACTTTCTGTGACTGGCAAAACTACAATACATTCAGTCAGAATCAGGGAACTTCTCGATGGCTTAAAGGTGAAGCCCAGAGAAAGATTCAAGAAATCCAAAACAAATGGTGGGAAGAGAGACAGAAGAAATCCAAACATTTATTGAGAAATATGACATGCAAAGCTTCTTTAGTACAATCAAGGCTATGTATCAACCAAGCTGTTGCAGACTCACCCTGCTTAGATCTGAAGACAGCAGTACACTCCTCCAAAATGAGTTCATCAAAAAACTGCTGGAAGGAGCACTACTACACCAAAAGCTCCTGAACCAAGAATCGATGGTGACTGATGAAACCATCAACTCCATCCTGCAGCATCCAGTAAGGGAAGCACTTGCCAGTCTACCAACCTCTGAAGAAGTCCACCAGGCAATAAGACAGATGAAGAACAACAAAGCATCTGGCCCTGATGGCATACAAGCTAAGGTCTTCAAAGTTGGTGGGGAAATTATGAGCCACAAGCTCCACACACTGTTTCTTAAAAGCTGGACCACTGA
>NW_005842657.1:147997-195332 GCF_000455745.1 Alligator sinensis | reverse complement strand
TCCTGCTGATCTAAGGAATGACAATATTGCCACTATTTTTAAAAAGGAAATAAGTCTGACTGTGGAAACTATCGTGGTATCTCCATCACTGGAAAGATTCTTGCTCAAATTCTGCTAAACCGACTGCTCCCTCTTGCCAAGGAAATCCTTCTCAATGTAGCTTCAGACCATCAGGAGGTATCATGGACGTGATTTTTGCGGCCCAGCAGATGCAGGAAAAATGCCAAAAACAACACCATGAACAGTATATGGGGAGGCAGGGGAAAGGAATAAGGAAGAGAGCATCAAAACCAGTTTGACCAAGTGGGAACCAGGTGTGATCTAGGGCTGCTAATAGAATGTGAGCTGAATCCATTCTACCCTGCAATTTAAGAGCAAAACCCTTCTACCTTAGCTTGTAGAGAAGCACTAGGACCCCTACGGGGTACTGCTGCATTCTGTATTTTAACATACAGAAACTATTGATTATCTTTCCAAAAAGCTTTAAATCAACAGCAATGCAATTTATACTCATATATAGTCACTTTTTGAAAATCTTGCCCACCAGGTTGTCATTATGCATTAATAGTTCCTCTCTAACTTTACCCCACCCTAGAAATAACTACTTAATAAGAATGCCATAATCGATTAAATGTGTTTTTCAAGAAAAGCATAGGAGTGTTCTCAAAAACAATATAGTATATGTATTTAAGGCAAGAATGTAAAGTATTTAGAAAAAAATGTTCAGGTTTTTTTCTTGGTAATTTTGGATAAATGTTTTAGCTGTGATGGTTCAGAAAACATGAGAAATTCAAGGAATTTTGTGTGTGATCTCTTTTATTGGACCCACTGGATGATTTGAAGAAATTAAGACCGGCTTTTGGATATAATGCACCCTTTCTTAGCTGAAAGCTTAGCCTTCTGACAGGGACAGATTTTAATGAGCACATAACTCTAATGCTCCAGGGTCTGTATGGTTTCTAATAGCTTTTGGGGCATAATTCAATGTCCTGGTTTTAATCTATAAGGCCCTAAATGGTCTGGGCCCTACATACCAAAGGGACTACCTTCTTTTTTATGTACCATCATGATCCTAAGGCTCCCTTGAAAGTACCATCAAGATGCCAAATCTTCTTGGTGACAATGTTCTCAAGAGTTGCTCCTTCATTGTGGAACATACTCTCTCTTGGGCCCACCAGAACCCAAGCCTAGACAAGGTTCAGAAGCACCATAAGACCTTCCTATTTTGGCAGATATTTAGCAAACAAAGCTAAGCTCACACATTCTTTGGAGGGATCTCAGTTTTATGTTGATATTCTAGTTCCCTTTTATGTTGTTTTGTTCTCTTGTTGCTATCTATTTTATTAGTAATTTTGTCCTCTTTTACCCCCTTTGTTGGGAAGGTGGCATACAAATGAAATAAATAAATCTCTCCCAACCATGCAATTGGTTCAGTAAAAGATATTCCAGAAATCCTTGCCTCTTACATTTTTTCTTTTTTCTTTTTTTTGTTTTTGTTTCTAGATATTGTGCATACTTATAGAAAGAGTTTTGTTGGCTTTTTTAAGCACACTGTAACAGGACAGTTTAGCCTTTTAAGTGGGAGCAGACAGCCCTGCTACAGAAGCCCAGCTGCAGGTGATTAGCTATTCAGGCCATGACTACGTGAGATGCTGACTGCACAGCAGCTCGATACTACTGCATGGTAACATCGTGTGGCAAAAGTTGTGATGCAACACTACAGCACAGTAGCACTAGGCTACTGCGCAATAGCATCACAAAAAAGACATTAATTAACACTACTGTGCAGTAACTTGGGTTACTGTAACCCAAGTTACTGCACAGTCATTTAGTACTTGTTTCTACAGTAATGACTGCAGTAATGTGCAGCAATGCAGTAACAAATGAAGTAATGACTGAATAATGACTTGTGCAGTAATGACTGCACAGTCAGCTTCTCATGTAGATACAGCCAGAGTGCAGCCCCACTGGCAGATGGGAAAGACTTAAGGGAGAGAAGAAGGAAGGTTAAGCTTGGGGTCATCAGCAGTCCACAAGCAGGAAGTGGACGGGAACCAAGAGAAGCTTGACACCAGGAAGGGGCCAGAGCCACAGGGTCTCTCCTGCAGCCCAGAGAAGGGCTACAAGCTTTGATTTATTAGTTTGTTTGTTTAGGCGAGTAAAGCTTGTGTCTTCACTTAAAAAACGGGCCAAAGAACCCTCCAGGGGTAAAGCCAACCTTCAAGGCAACAGACTCACTAAACAGATATTCCATTTGTTTGCAGACCTTTTATGAGATGCAAATGTATTTGGAGTGAAAAATCTGTTAGACACTTCTTCCTATTCTGTACTATATGAGTAACTTAGAACATAAATATTGCATAACTAAATTGTCTGGATGAGAATGTAGACATTTGAAGATGTTCACTTATTTAAGAATTTAGATTTTCATTATTTTTTTCTATGCATTGTACAACTTTCATATGCAGATTAAACTTTAAGTTCCCCTGTATAATTGTGTGCATGGGCAGGGTGGTGGTGGAGAAGTGTTGGGAAGGGAAAGATAGAAACTTAAGAGGTCTAATTAATCCACAGGAAAATTTAGCCAGTGCGAAATTCAGTTTAGCCTGAGAGTCCTGTTTCCAAGGTTTTAGCCCTAACTGGCATTCAGAACAATCTTCTTGTAAAACCGTAGGCAGAATGAAACTCTAACCCTCCTTGCACCACTGGATTTCACTGAGGTCAGAATTCCATCCTAAAAATCAGGTCTCTCCATCCTTTTGCAAGGCATTGCTTTTAAAAACTACTTTCATTAGTCATTCCAGGCTGGGTTTTTCTAGGGTTTTTTCTCTCAAACGTGATTCTTCCTTGATATGGAGAGGGGTAGATCAAGATAGGCAAAGGTCCCTGAAGAGACTAATCTGATAGTGGCAAAACTACCAAGGAATTCAACAGCAATGTTTCCCATCAAGCAGAGTACAACAGCAGACAATAGTCATTACACAAACAGCATTTGCAAGACTTCTGGTTTGAGACTTTCAGGAAAATGTTGGTGTTTCTCCTTATATGGGTGCCAACAGCTTTTGTTGAAATTAACTGTGACATTTGAAACAGTATATCATGTTTCTTATCAAGAATATGTAATGCTTGCTGTTCTCTCCAAAATAAGTTTTCCCTTTTCCTTTGAAGTAGCTCATGACATGATTGATGAGTTGGTGGAAATAATCAAATAGAGACATTTTTAAGCTAAACCAAAATTCAGGTAACACTCCTCTGACAATACCTAATTTCTTGGGGTTTTTTTCCAACCACATGGCATTAATCTACTGCTTAAATCTTTGCTTTTATAGAATTTGAAATGGAGCTGTATACAACTACCATGTTAGTACTGAACAGACATTTTACCATTATGCCTTTTGTGCATTGGGTGAGACTTCTTATAACATTTTAACATTTTTCTAAAGATGCATTTATTAAAAAATTCTTTTTGTGGCACCCTGAGTCAGTTACACTGTCCATAGTTCCAGAACTATTTTGAATTCCATCTGCTTGGCATATTCCAGAAGTCAAAGACAAAATACATGCACTAGCTAACATTATTGTGGTTTACTTATATTATTGTTATATTGCTTCAACAGAACTATACTGAAGACTATTTGAGGCCATTAGTTTCAGTGGTGTTATATCACTCATGGATTTGACCCATTATACATATGTAAAAGACATATGGATTGTTCAATGCATAGAAGATAATGAGCAGATACAGCACAAGTTCTGTAATTGTTCAAATCAAACTCATTATTAAAAGAAATTCTGTTATCAGTGTTGATTCATTAAAGCTAGAAAACCAGGCTGAAGTAGTCATTTCACCAAAAAGTCTAACCTAAATATAGATTCTGTGCTAGTGAATTTAATAAGTACATGAAAAAAATCTGTTTCTGCCCTCATTGAAGCCAACATGTTTTGGTTTAATTGAAGCCAACCATTGACTTTACTGGGAAAGGAGCAAAAGACACAATGGGTGCAGACAGAAGTGACAATATATGCCCAACCTGGCCACATAAAGCAGCCTATGGCCTTGACCAAATACAAGTATGTGGCTGCAGACAGCTTCAAAAATGGCTGATTGGGTGAAAATTTGGCCCCTCATTGCATGAGGGATCAGATAAACACATTTCAAAATCTAACGTCTTTTGTAACTTGTGTCTGCGGAGCTCCCAATCTGTCGCTGTTTTCAGAATGGGAGGAGGGAAAGTGGGTGGAGGCTCACTCTGGGGGGGGTTTCAGCCCCCCCGGATGCTGGGAGGGTGAATTGGAGCCCTCCCCACCCCCACACATCCTTCAGCACTGCCTGGGGAGCCGCAAGAATGAGCTTCCTCTTCTGCCTTTGCCCCGCCTCATTCTGAAAACAGCAAGTACTGACAAAGAGCCATAGTCATTGCTATGGGAATCTGGCTGTAGGCTCCCAGCCCCAGCTAGATTCACCTCCCCCCGGAACCAGCAATGAACTTCTGTTTGGTCTGGGGTAATGTTGCAACTCAGAACACCTTGCAAAACATGTTCTGAGTTACAGCTGGGGGATGCACTTCTGTCTGCACCTAACATGGGTAAAAACAGGCAACACATTTGAAACAGTTCTGAGTCAAAACCTGGGATAAGCATAGCCCTTTGTGCACACAGCTTGTCTCTGGAATAAATGACAATTAACTTGAAATAGCCATAATTGTCCCTTGTAAAATTATCTCTCAGGCTAAAAACAGTTGTTGGGTTTATCCTGGTCCTATTGTCCCAAGCTTTGACTAGCATCACAACAGGTGGTGGGGCAGTCATTTATGAATGCAACTTGAATGGTAATTATCCCAAATTAGTCTTGATTTTCCTGGGAGAAAAGCATTATCTTGGTACTTCAGAGGTCCTAAAAGTGGAACAACATAGGATACCAAATAAAGCCTTTTGCCACATCCAAAATAGCGTAGCCATATGGTATGTAGCACTAGCAACATGCCTGTGGCACCACATACCACACATTTAGATGTTCGCTGCACTGCAAGGACATGCTGCCCATGTGTGCATTACTCTGCTTTTTTTTCCCTGTGAGTTTTTTTGACCCCTGGATATCCAGGGGATCAAAGAAACCCGAGGGAAAAAAAGCAGAGCAGTGCATGTGCAGGCAGCATACACTGCTCAAAAGCAGAGCTGGGCTTCCCAGAGCCATGCTGCAGCTACCATCCAGGCTTTGTGTGGCACTATTGCTGCTCCTGCTGCAGCTCTGGGAGGCCCCCAGGACCCCAGGTAAAGTTGCTTCGGTTAGCACAGCTGGCCCCCGCCTCTGCTACCCCATGCAGGGTAACTTGTCATGCACCAAACATCCATGCTCATCTGGACGCAGCCCTTGTGCCTATTTTCATTCTTAGGTACTTCACGGGTCCTTCCAGTGGAACAATGGGCTTGTAGGTCTATAAGATCCCAAGATAAAGGCTTTGTCCCACAAGAAATCCCACATCTGTTTTTACCCTAAGAATTCTTATCTGAAACAAGTTGTTTTGCTCCTACTGCCGAACCATGGGCTACCTGCTTCTAAGGCTTTTTCAAAGATGAGAACTAAAATGAAGTCTATTCTGCATGTCTGAACTGGAAGCAGGTACCTCCGGTGCCTTAAAATACAGTAAAATTTAGTTCCAATCTCCCTACAGTTGTCAAGGTGAAAAGTAGGCTTCACAGCACTAGAGCTTCTTCCATCCTGCCTATACTATCTCTACTGTGCCCCCTTACATGCCACTATTTATTCTTGTTCTGCTCCTGGTTTCTCCTGTGCCATCTGTACATATGGACAAGAGTTCTGTCTTTGTCCTTGTCAGTTCAGAGACAGCTAAGATAGCACTTTCTGTTTTTGGATTGTTCCAATGCTTTGTTCTCTAGAGCTCCCCCAAAGAACTCCCCAATGGAAAATTTAGCCAGTGCCAAAATCAACTTAGCCTGAGAGTCCTGTTTCCAAGGTTTTAGCCCTAGCTGGCATCTGGCTGAAGCACTGGTGTCTAGGGATCTCACTGAAAATGTTACAGAACCCATTGATGCTTCACAGTAACAAAAAGCCTGCTAAGGATATCTTCCTATTAATGAATTTCATAGATTACACTCTAATCTTATCCGCCCAGCTCATTACAGCTGAGGATATAGATTAGCACAGCAGACATCTCATTATTCCTTTTCAGAAATACTTCACTTCTTCTATTCCCAGAGATCCCTGAAAAAAAGAATTCGTTCTGAGAGGGTAATTATATTGTTTATTAAAGATGATATTGCTTTACTAAGTTAGGCAATTCAAACATACTACAATATGCCTTTGGCATTTTATATAATGTCCCAACCTGCTTCTTTAATTACCAGCTTCCCCTGTGTTTGAATCATTGTCCCTACAGTTTCATCCAAGAAATAGCTGAATTATTTTAGTCAAGTCCCAGGAAAATATATTCCCCATAGGTTTGCTGTCTCCTAGGGTTCCTGAGACTTGTACGTGGAATCACTTTGGTGAATATTGGTATAAAACATATTTTCATGCAAAATATTTCTTGGCATTTGACTCATTTCTTGAGTTTGAATAAGGCTGGAGGGTCGCACCCAGAGAGTTGTGGTGGATGGGTCAGCTTCGACCTGGAAGGGTGTGGGCAGTGGGGTCCCGCAGGGCTCAGTCCTTGGACCGATACTATTTAATGTCTTCATCAGCGACTTGGACAAGGGAGTGAAATGTACTCTGTCCAAGTTTGCAGATGACACAAAGCTATGGGGAGAAGTGGACACGCCAGAGGGCAGGGAACAGCTGCAAGCAGACCTGGACAGGTTAGACAAGTGGGCAGAAAACAACAGAATGCAGTTCAACAAGGAGAAATGCAAAGTGGTGCACCTAGGGAGGAAAAATGTCCAGCACACCTACAGCCTAGGGAATGACCTGCTGGGTGGCACGGAAGTGGAAAGGGATCTTGGAGTCCTAGTGGACTCCAAGAAGAACATGAGTTGGCAGTGTGACGAAGCCATCAGAAAAGCCAATGGCACTTTATCGTGCATCAGCAGATGCATGACGAATAGATCCAAGGAGGTGATACTTTCCCTCTATCGGGCGCTGGTCAGTCTGCAGTTGGAGTACTGCATGCAATTCTGGGTGCCGCACTTCAAGAGGGATGCGGATAACCTGGAGAGGGTCCAGAGAAGGGCCACTCGTATGGTTAAGGGCCTGCAGACCAAGCCCTACGAGGAGAGACTAGAGAAACTGGACCTCTTCAGCCTCCGCAAGAGAAGGTTGAGAGGCGACCTTGTGGCTGCCTATAAGTTCATCACGGGGGCACAGAAGGGAATTGGTGAGGTTTTATTCACCAAGGAACCCCCGAGGAGTTTAGATGGGCATCTAGCTGGGGCCATCTAGACCCAGCCCTCTTTCCTGCCTATGCAGGGGGTCGGACTCGGTGATCTATTGAGGTCCCTTCCAACCCTAACATCTATGAATCTATAAGTGGACCCTGGGACTATCCCTGGGATAATTTCTTCCTCCCTCTTGAGAGCAGTCCAACAGGTTAGGGAGTAAGGTTAAGGGCTGATAGTAAACTGGAACAGAGAACAAAGAGTGGAGCTTAAGGAAAAATTTGTTTTAAACTCTTTTGCATTCTGGGGAGGGAAGGGTAGTCTGCAGGAGGAGATTGTTTAATTCAGGGGTAATGGGAAACTACGGCCTGTGGGCTGTGTTTGGCCCATAGAGCCATTAAATCCAACTCAGAGCTGCAAGGCTTTGCTTATGCCCGTGCCCATGCTGGAAGCAGCTTTCAGCTGTTCAACCAAGCACACCTCTCCTCCATTTGGAAGCTGTGTTTACACTAAAGGTGGGACAGAGGGGCTGGGAGAAGCAGCAGTGGCATGGGCACAGCTGCCTGGCTCTGGTGAGAGCACAAAGAAAGCCTCCCCACAACTGTCATGCCGATAATACCTCCTGGCCCACTTCAGACCAGACCTGGGTTGTTCCAGCCTATGGCTTGAAAAAGTTGCCGGCCCAAGGGTTAATTTAGAAGGGAATTCTTTTTTTGATTACTTCCCACTCAATTGGCTGATAGCCTCCTTTATAACCATGATGAAAGACCTACTCTTAGCACATTCTAAAAAAGATCCCAGATAAGGACTGCCAAGAGTCATGTGCAAAAAAACAGGAGCGAGGCTTCTGTATCCAAGATAATACAGGGATCCTGGTTTTCCCTGATAAAAAAAACACATTCTCTGCTAAAAAAAACCCAAATCCATTATTAAAATTAAAGCCCCTCCCAGCCCCTCCTCCACTGATGCCACTCACTCCCCACCCACAGCCTTGCTAGTGCCCCTTGCCCCACACCCACAGCCCCTGTTCCCCCAGCCCTGCCAGAGGGGGCCCGCAGCTCTCAGGGCTATAGACCCGGGTTCGCAGCCCCCTGCCCCTGCTCGTCCCCTGCTGTGGGCTCAGGCAAGCCAGCTCCCCACTGCCACGTGCACTCCCATGGGACAGGGGGGACCCACAATACCCAAATCTGCATGTGGGGCAGATGCAGGCTGAGAGCTTGAGCTCCCACCCTGCTTCCCTCCCCTGCTGCCCTGCATCCCTCAAAGTAGTGGCAGTCAGAGGAGGCATGTCATCAAGGCAGCCCGGGGTGGGGGGGGGGGCACGGAGCAGATCCCCATGTGGCCCTGCTGTCCCTGGCCATACTGGGGTGTGCCCGCTGGGCTCCAGAGGCCCCAGGGGAAGGAATCAGAGCAGCAGCCCAAGCCCACAGACTGTGCCTGCCCTGCATACAGATCTGGGGGGCATAGGTTCCCACTGCCCCTGGGGAGTGCATGTGGCAGCATGGAGCTGACCCTCCCCTATGCCCAGACAAGCCACCCACAGCCCTGTCCTGCTTCCCCCGCACATTGTGGCCCCAGGCCCCAAGCCATCCCAGCTGGGCAGCAGCCTCAGCCCTGCCCAGCTCCCTCTCCCCACCACTTACCTGCTGGAGCTGCTCTACAGGCTGCCTGGGGCCACGTGCATGCCCATGCATGTGGTGCCCCATGTCTCTCTGCCTTTCTCTTGCTGAGTCCCAGCTCCCTACAGCCTAAAACTCTTCCAGCCTGCAGGGAGCTCATTGCAAAATGGGAAAATACACAGGTTTCTCTTGTAAAAAGAGAGATCCACGTGTGCCTTTGGTAAAAAATAAAATCCACAGTTTACTCTATTTCTCCATAGGAAATGGAAAACCCAGATCCCTGAAGATAAATGAGAGAAGTACATTCATGACATAAGGCAATAGAAATGTGGGTTATCCAGGCATCAAAAGAATCTGGCAGAACAATCTTAGAAGTTTTCCACAAATCTTTGAGATGATGAGCAGATCTCTGCTAACAATAACATAAGGCATAATTGTTACTGATAAAGAACAAAAGAAATAACATGTAAAAATTGTAAGAAAAGTGCCCCATTCAAATAATCACTTGCCTTTTAGCTTGACAGCTGAATCTTAAAAGTATAAACTCACTCAAAGTCATGAAGATCTAAATCATTCTGGTTTACCCAAGCCACATACAATTGTTTTTTCAGCTGATAAATGAATCCCTCTTATCTCTACAAAGATCAACTTGAATATTTTATTCTATTTATTTAATGTTAAGAGCTTTTAAATTGGGAACCTTGTTTTTCTTCTACTTTGACATAAACCTTGCTTGCCCATACTTTTACTACTGCTGCAGAGATTATGGCATTGTGCCTAAGGAAAACATAAAGTGCAGTACAGTTATGGCTAGTTACTGTATGCGCTAAGAAACTATTATTGCAAATATAAGATTATGGTGTTTACAGTAAATTTTTAAATACTGATCTGTGGAATTGATTTATCAATATCTGTAACCAATGGATCCATGTTACAGCAGATTTGTAATGAAAGTCAATTAATTTAAAATATAAAGACTTCTTTTTAGATATACTGATTAAGTCTAAGAAGTAAAAATGTTTATTTCTAAGTAACTAGAGAACTAAAGGCTTGCTGAATTAAAAAACTTTATTTGACCTACCTTTATGTCCCGTGAGTGTAAATGCCAAGACTTATTTCCTTCCTTCCTTCCACTTTGGATGCCTCAGACTGGGCTCGCTTAGAGCTGCATGGGGTGATCCTGAGTGTAAGGCTCCCTGGCTTCCTCTCTTTTCTTTTCTGACTCCCACCTGTCTAAAGGTCTCTTGTTTTTGTTTATCTCTCTTTCAGATTTTTTTCTTGCATTTTCACAGTATACTAATTATCCCCTCTTCTCTTTTTTTTTGTTTTTGTTTCCTAACTCACTCGCACTCCTCCCTTTTTTACCCATCCCTTTTCCCCTCCGGGAACTCACCCCACTCCCTTTTATGGCCACATTCCCAGACATTTATCTCTGTAGTTTATGTATACAATTGTTTTTCTTCCCTTAGTTTTAGCTTTTGGGATTAACCTTGTCCTAACAGGAATGGCCGCTCCTACACCCAGCGGCTGGCATGGAGATGTCTCTCAAGACCTCCCCCGTAACCATGGCTTGAAGGTTTATACCCCTCCCCATGTTGGGGTGGAGGTCTGTGCAAGTGTCCTAGCTAACCTCTTGGGACAGTGTAATGTATGTTATGTGGCTTGAGTTAACATAGTCCTGGTGATTTACCTGAGTGCTCCCATCCTGGTCAACAGGGTGTGCACAGAGGGCCTGGACATTGCAGGCATACATTATCTTGTCATGCCCCTAAACACCCAGGTGGTGAGGGTGGTGATTCCCAGCATGCCCCCACACCTGTCCAACTGGAAGCTGGCTAAGGGACTTGAGCTGTATGAGGTTCCTACAAGTCCCTTTTGCCAACTAATGATTGGAAGCAAGGATCCGAAGTTGAAGCATGTCCTGTCCTTTTGGAGGCAGATCTTCATGCTCCTCAGGGAGGGTCCCTGGTCTCTGCGTCACTCACTGAACCTCAAGCTTGATGGGTGGAGGTTTGTGTTTATTTTTCCTTGGGGGAAACCACATGTTTCCAGTGTGGTAGCTCTTCCCACCTACCAGCCCAGTGCCCACTGGGGAAAGCAGCCAGAACATCGGTGAATGCAGCGGTGCCAAGGAATGAAGCATCCACTTCTGGAGCTCTTCCTGACCTTCTTTCACCCCTTGTCTGAGGTGGCTGTCCCCGAGGGAGGGGGGTGAGCTAGGAGTGGTCTGGCCCATCCCCTACAAAAGTGGGGCTGCCCACTACTAAGAAGATGAACACGGAGAGGAAGATGAAGAGGGCCTCTCAGGACACCCCATGCCCATTGGGCCCCTCCTCAGCCAGCACCAGGGGGGCCCCCACTGGAGAGCCTGACCTCACTCTGGCTGTCCTACTGGTGACCCTATTGCACATGGCCATGGCCAGGGATGACTCAGAGGCAGGGGAGCTGACAGCAGGGGTCACCAACCCCTTGCCTGTCTCCCAGCTCTCAGAGTTGGGTGGCAGTGAAGGTGATACAGAATGCCTCTCTTCTGGAGGCCTGACCCAGAGGGTGACAGAGGGGTTTGTTGACCTCTCGGTCACATCCCAGACTACCGGCCTGGATGAGGAAGCTAATGAGATGGAGATCCAGTTTTCTGACTGTCACAAGAGACCTCGAGAGCAGAATGACCTCTCTCCCCAACAAGAAGGCAGAGATCACTCTCCTAGAGCCGGTCTTTGACCCAGACAATGAGAGGAGGCTGCTGTGCCTGGACACTGAGGGCATAGACACCACATTTTTGGGTAAACTCCCACCTAGTGTGTGGCCTCACCACTCTTCTGTTGGAATTATCCAGCCCACATTGGCAGACCCCACCCTTAGTTGCCCCTGACTGTGAAGGTCTCCTGACCTTTCTGAAGTGGACCAAAGGACAGAAGAATGTAGCAGGATGCATCACCAAATGGTGCTCAGACGACAGGATGCCAGGGCCGTGGCCAAACTTATGCAGCAAACTTAGGCACCCAGCAGATGGCTTACTATGTGGAGAAGTTTGCACAGCAGACGAGAGACCAGTGGGGCCTGGGGGGTGGGAGGGTCCCTGGAGTAGTGTAGGGTATGAGAGGCCTTCCCCGACCTGTCTCTGCCATCTTGCTCTGCTCTTAGGTGCTTTCTCTTCCAACCACAACTTACCTCGCTCATACCCACACCCATGGCAGCCATGACCATTGGCACCTTTAACATCAGTGGGTGTCAAGTTCCAGTAAAATGGGAAACCATCTAGGAGCTCCTGTGCCAGAAGCAGCTGGCCATCACCTTCCTCCAGGAGACACATTCAGACAGGCTCAACCAGGTAGCCTGGCACACTGCCTGGCAAAGCCACTTCTTCTTTAGCCATGGCACCAACCTCAGCATCAGGGTCATGACTTTCCAATCACCACAGCTATAGCTTGACATGACGGTGGTGCGGGAGGTCGTCCCCAGCTGCCTGCTGACTCTCCACATCACCCTAGCACAACACCACCTGCTACTTATCAACATCTGCACACCCACTGATGGTCAGGAGAGGGTCATTTCTCCAAGACCGTGGCCACCCTCTGGCACAATGCTAATGAGGAGAATGATCTGCTTCTCATGGGTGGGGACTTTAACTGCAAGTGAGATACCTCACTTGACCACACGGGGCCTGAGCCTCACCTGCCCTCAGCTCACAAGCAGCAGTCTGCCCTGGAGACTGTGGACCTCATCAATGTCTGGCAAGCCCTGCATCCTGATGTGCGCCAGTACACCTGGACCAGGATAAGCACCGGTGGTCTCACCATGGCCCACCTTGACTGCTACATCACCAAGCACCATCTGTCACTCCTGCACAGCAGTCACATCATTCCCTCGGGCCTGTCAGATCATGGCCTGGCCTGCTGTGAGCTGAGCCTGCCCAGCAGAACCTGCGCAGAAGCACCTTACTGGTGTTTCAAAGTCAGCTGGCTCCAAGACTCCTACTTCCAGGACTGGTTTGCCCACTTTTTGTGAGGCTGACAGGCTGCAAGACCAAGCTACTCCTCCTGGAAGCTATGGTGGGACACGGACAAGGTACAAATCCAGGCTTTTTGGCAGAAGTACACCCAACTGGCCACAAATGAACTGCGCTGCTGTATCTGTGAGCTGGAGAAAGATGTGGCAAAGCTTGAGGCCACCCTGCTGGCAGCAATGCAACACTGTGTGAGAGCCTCTGGTTCCACAGGAAATGCCTGGGTGACTTGGCGGAGAGTGTGGCCAATGGAGTGAGGATGCGCACCTACTGCCAAGAGCTGGCAGAAACTGACTCCCCAACCCACTTGTTCTTTGACCTGGAGCAGTGGCAGGCAGCGAGCAAAGTTTTAGATCACCTCAAGACCCCCAAAGGCTGGGTAATCACAGACACAGGCAAAGTATGTGAGCATGCCATCACCTATCGTGACCTGCTTCTGGCCAAGCTGTCCTGCCCTGAGGGCATGCGGGAACTCCACAAGGGCCTGCCACATCTCTGCACCCTGGAGGGTGGTGACCTAGAGTGGGAACTGTCTCTGGAGGAACTGGGAGCTGCCACAGTTGGCCTCACCTCTGGCAAAGCCGCAGGCCTCCAAAGGTTACCCGCTGAGTTCTACAAGACCTTCTGGCCTTTCCTTGACCCCTGCCTCCTGCGCATTTTCCAGGAGAGGCTCAGCGACAAGGTCCTACTGATTAGCTGCAAACAAGTGGTGCTCACGTTGCTACCCAAGAAGGGAGACCTTGGCTGCATTAAGAACTGGTGGCCGGTCTCCCTGCTGTGCATGGACTACAAGATTCTGCTGGTAACCCACCTCCACACCATCATGGCCTCCATCACTGAGCCTGAGTGGAGCTACTGTGTGCCGGGCAGTACCATACAAAACAACCTGTTCCTGCTGTGTGACCTACTCCCAGCCAGCAAATTCTTTTGCCTGGACACTGGCCACATCTCTCCGGTACAGGAGAAGGCCTTCAATAGGGCCCTACCTCTTCCAGACCCTGGAGGCCTTTGGCTTCAGGCCCCTCTTCGCTGGGGCCCTCTCGGTCTTGTACCAAGACACCTCCAGCCTGCTCAAGTTGAACAGCATTCTCTGCACTCTGTTCCCCATGTGCAGGAGCATCTAGCAGGGCTGCCCTGTGTTGGGAATGCTCTATGCCTTGGCCATCGAGCTGCTGCTGCATGAACTGTGGCACCACCTCAGCAATGTGGCCCTGCCATCAGCCACAGGTGCATCCATTGGCCCTCTGCTCTGGCTATTGGCATTTGTGGATGACATGACCATCTTACTCAACACCCAGGAAGATGTATGGTCCCTGATGGACTGCCAGCAAGCCTATGAGTGTGCCTCCTCGGCCCATATCAACTGGGCCAAAGTGATAACCTGCTGCTTGGTGCGTGGACCAGTGCAACCCCCAAAGATTTGCCAGGGGGCCTCACCTGGTGCCACAAGGGCCTCAAGGTCTTGGGTATGTTCCTGGGGCCACTGACCTTCATGGTGCACAACTTGGATGGCCTTGAGGAGGGGGGTGGAAGCCTGGCCTGCAATGGTGGCACTGCTGCCTACCCAGACTCTCCTACCATGGACATGTCCTCATCGCCAACAGTTCCTGCAGCTGCTGAGGAGTCCTGAGTGCATAGCCCATCCCTGCAGTGCCCCATGCTGAGCCTGGCCTCCCCCAGCCTCATAGCCACCCTCATCGAGGTGCGTGTCCTTCACCTGGGCGATCTCCTTGACCCTGCTCAGTCAACCTGGCTGTCGCCCGAGGCCCTGGGCACCTGACTAGGCATGAACTTCATCCACAGCATGAGCCATCTCCTGTGTGACATCCAGACTTCCCTCCCACTGGAGGCAGCAGCCAACCTGGATGTCACCCTCAAGCCACCGCTGTGGGCGCTGGGCAGGAGCCTCTCGGGGACCACCTATGTGTGCTCCTACCTATACTGGGTGGCCGAGCAGGGCGCCATATGCCTGGCCAACTTTCTACTGGGTCAGGACAAGATGGCCATCCTCAAGAGCCACTTCAACCGGCTTGCCAGGACCGGCTCAGATGATGCCCTGTGGCTTTTCAGCCTCCTGCTGGTGGTGCACCTCTCACTGGAGTTTCAGCATGCTGTGGTCCGGTGGGCAGGGCTTGCCTTTGAGGCACACTGGGCCCTTGAGGGAGCACTGTGCCATGTGGAGGATGGATGTCTTAAATATGTACTCTGATGTCATGACCAGTCTGAGCAACTGGACAAGCTTGGTGGCAGACTGCGACTCCAAGCTCATGCTGCGCCGTGGCCCTCACCAGGCTGCTTTTTGCTTTTTTTCTTTTTGTGGGAACTTGAAGGCTTTGTCATGTGTATTATTGGATATAGCATGGTAGGAATTGTTTGTTTATAGAGGGCTTTGGTCTGTATGAGCATGTGGCCGGTATCCCGACCACATAATGGCATGTTAGGCACGACTAACATGTGAAGGTGTCTGTCACGGTGTGATGTTATGAATGTAGTGGTATGGTACTCTTGGTTTGATGATCATTTGTTTGTCTTTCCTTTGTATATTGGACCTGGACTCCAGAGGGGTCAACATTTTGTACCCCAAACCTCTGAATAAAGTAGCTAAAAAGTCAAAGACCTTCCTTCCTTCCTTTTCAAATGAGGAGTGAAAATAAAAGTATTGGTGCTTTGGAAAAGAATTTCAAATATGAGTACTTAATGTTACATTCATAAATTAATGGATTAACTTGCATTTCTGTTTGCTTTTACTTAACATCCCTAAAAGTTTGCCTATGTTTGGGGATTTACCTATAACTGAAAACCATTATTAGCAATATATTAATTGCCTATTATAGGTAAGCTTCATGTGATTATTCCTCTAAAAGTTCTTATACATGTAAAATAGTAAGAGAACACCCAGAGATGTTTTTAAACAGATGAACAGGCAAACAAAAAGAAAGCAAGAATCTAGTGATGGCTATATTCCAGAGCCAAAAGACAAAAAATCTACCCTGATCAAATGCAGTGAAATGCAGTTTGGCATATGCTTTCCATTCATACACTGTGGGCATGTCTACATGTGCACACCTGTACTGTACAGTCAATATGGTGACTTATGCCAACTTGAGCATAAATTTGATACCTGTATCATGCAGTTTTATGTCCAATTAGTTACTGCACATTAACACACATGTAGACACCTTACTGTGGAGTAACACTGTGCGTGTGGAGTGACTTGGGACTACCTTCAGTCCCAAATCACTCCAGACACAGAGTTAATGCACTTTAATATCTACTTGTGTAGGTGCCCTGTTTTCCTCACACTCCTCTACACAATTACATTAACCCAGGCCAAAAGAGCCCAAATGTTGATTTAATCTAACTCTCCACTTCAGGTATCTTATGCCATCTCACCCCTAGCTACACAGAAAGTAGGCCAGTCATATCTACCTCTCCCAGTCTTTTCCCCCAGGCATATGCAATAATACAATTCCCATCCTCAAGGTTATCCAGTCTCTTATGAATAATCTGATCTACTCCTGTCATCATGATGTCACCCAACCCTCTAACAAATTTCATTAGCATATTCATATTTTTATGCCTATCTAAAATATTTAATAGGATTGATTCCACTAGTAACCAGGCAGAACTTCCCCTTTTAACTTCCCCTTTGTCATCTTCCTTTTAGTCAGTGCCTCATGCGCCAAAAAAAATCCCCTTCAATACCAAATTCAGTATAATCCTTCTTCTATGAACAGCAGTTAGATAGCTTCAAAACGAGCAGGGGGAGAGAGGTGAGAGGCAGAGAGAGACAGAGAGAGAGAAATTACTTTTCCCAGGCTGCCACTGATTTTGGGAAATGTCAGATGGGAAATCTTTCCTTTTCAATTTCTCCCCAAAAAGGAAGAGATCTTCTTAGATATCCCAGTTACTTCTTAACTTTTCCTGTCAGTAACACAGATGATATCCATCCCATTGTGTGACCCTTGGATCATTAGATGTTAGAGGTAGAAGTAACAGGGGAAAAATAAAAGAGAAGAAATTTCACTTTCAGAAAGAACTCTGAGGTAATGAGATGTGTTAGTCTGTAAATTAGTCTCCCAGTGAAAGAGGGATAAGCTCCAAGTCTTTGCACTTAAAAAATATATATACTAGAACAAACAAACAAACAAAAAACCCCAAGAAAAAAGCTAGAATATACACTTTAAAAAACAATTGCAAATTAGCCATGAGATGGGCATTATCTGAACAGTTCTACTGTTCCAAGATGAAGCTAGATGAAGAGTCTAGAAAACAAGCACCATATACAGAGATTTTTAGAAACAAACTACCATATTTACTAGGGCTGTGCGAAATTTTGGCAGCCGTTTTGTTTCTGAGATGTTTTAGGCCATCTCAGAACCTGAAACACTGAATCCAAATTGAAATAAAGGACTCTGAAACCACTCCCAAATGAAATGAGGCATCGGAAACATTTCAGAAATGTTTCATAAAATTTCAGGTTTCAGAGCCAGGCTTGCAGGCAGTTGTCCTGCCACATGACTTGGCTTTGCAGGGAGCAGAGATCTGTACTGTGGAGCTCCTTGCTGCTGCTGCCCACCACGCAATGCCTCAGTGATGCAGCGCTCCACAGGGTGGGCAGCAGCAGTGAGGAGACCCCCGGCAAAGATCTCTGCTCTCTGCAGAGCCAGGTTGCACAGCAGGGCAGTGCTGGTCCCTGCTGTACGACCTGGTTTCACAGGGAGCACAGATCCAGGGCAGCACGGGGTGGGCAGCAGCAGCAAGGAGACCCCTGGTGTGGATCTCTGCTCCCTGAGAAGCCAGGTCATGTGGCAGGGCAGTGCTGGTCTCTGCCATGCAACCTGGCTCTGCAAGGAGCAGAGAGCCACACTGGGATCTCCTCACTGCCGCAGCCCACACCACGCAGCCCCCTGTCACTGGGGCAGCACAAGGTGGGCAGCAGCAGTGAGGAGATTCCTGGTGCAAATCTCTGCTCCCTGCAGTGCTGAGTCAAGCGACAGAGACCAGCAAGCTTGCTCACTGCTCTGTGCTGCTTCCTTGCCGCACGTCCCATTGTGACAGGTATCAGAGATCTGTGCAGGGGTATCCTCGCCTGCATAAAGGACAGTGGCCCTCCCCCAGATGAGCCACCCATGGCCCCATCCTGCTCCCTGCTGGGGCCCCAAGCCCCGCCCAGCTGGGAAGTAGGGCTGTGTCAAGTTTGCAGCCCATTCGAAACAGATTCAGAGGAGACTCAGCCAAAACAAAACAGGACAGTGATCCAAAACACCAAAATGAATCACTGACTTCTGGAGTGTCCGAATCCAAAACTGAATAGAAACACAGCCATTTCATAAATCCCTAATATTTACCCAAATTCAAGATAAACTTGATCCCCCCCCCCCCCCGCCGCGGCCCCTTGGCCCCCTGCTGCTGCCTATAGTGAGATTCTATACATGGAAAAATTATAAATTTGTTATAATTTTCCATGTATACAATCTAATTATTGAAGGGTGATTTTAAACTTGTCCCCCCACCACTCCAACAGGGAAAGCAGTGGCAGGGAACCAGGTGGTAGGGGGCAGGTAGCTGGGGAATAGTAAAGGGCAGACAGTACAGGAGGCAGCATGGGGAACAGGCATCTTGCCCCTGCCACCTCTCCCCCCACCACTTATCCCTCCTGGAGCCCCACGCACCCACTCTGTGGCCTCTGCCTTCCCACTCCACCCCACCCCCACCAGATCTGGCAGGCTTCATCTCTACTGCAGCCTGGGGCACAGAGCATAGCCTCGTCCTGGTCCTTTAGCAACATTACCAAAAGTGGGGGAACAAAGGCTGCAGGGAACCCTAGAAAGACAGGGTTCAGGGGAGAGATGGGGGTCTGAGGCAGGGAAGGAGAGGAAAGCAGATGTTTGTTGGCAGGGAGGCAGGCAGCAACTGTGTCTCCAACCCTGACCCAGGGCCAGGGCCAGAGCCAAAGCAGCTGCTTGCCCCTCTTGCACCACCTCATACTCTATTCCAAGATGAGCCTCCTCCCATGTTGAATGGAGAACCCTCATTTTGGAATTGAGTAAAAACCGATATCATTCCAGTTTTTTCTGACATGTCTAGAAACATTCTTCTGTTGGTGTCAAAGTAATATTATGGAAGCCATGCTAACAGATTTGCTGTTTGTTTACTGAAAGCTATAAAACAATATTATATATTTCTCCTGCATGTAGGACTTTTCAGGAACTGGATACCACTGGAGTCCTTTGAAAAAATTGATTCTTGCTGGGAGAAGGCTACTGCATTCCATTTGACACTGTAAATACATGGAGTAGAGAAATACCATAATATAAAGCTCTTGGCACTGAATAAAATCTAAACATTATTAATATGGGCTACGTCTTTCCTTAAACTAATCAGCAAATCATGTCTCAACACAATTTGTAGAACTATTCACATATATTGCTATTTTGTTCTCATTGCAAAATCACTTAAATGTATTACCTTTGTTGATATGAAGCTATTGAAATATGAAACCATGCCTCCAGGGTGTAGGTTGTAGCGGTGTTGGTCTAAGGACATAGGTAGATAAGTTTCTTTGGGTAAATCCAATATCTTTTTGGTCTAATACAAGATATCAGATTTACCCAAAGAACCTTGTCTCCATAAAACCATGCCTGCACTTTAAATTCACTATTCCCTGAAGAATGTACCTCTGAGTTCAGAAACAAGAAATCACTGACACGTTAAGATAGGAGCAAGAGTGTTACAGGGGGAATAAAAGTTGATTTATTTGCTTCATAAGATGATAAATACAGTCAAAGCCTGATAGTGTCACATACATAGATGTGACAAAGCCTGTGATGTTAAGTAAAGTTGACTATTAAAGGATTGGCTCAGCCTATGATTGACTTATGATGGAGAATCCATTTGCAAGCCAATGGCAAGTGATAAAAGAACATTTTTGTTTGACGTGTATTTTGCCTTTGGTGTTCACAAAACACGCTTACTCAGGTGGCAATCTTTTCACAAAGGGCAATATCACAGCTTTAAATCTGGAGGGACTAAAATTCATACCCTATGCATTTGGGATCTTTTTGTCATTTAATGTAATATCCATCTGTGAGGCTTATTTAATATCTAATGTAACAAATGAAGTAAATACCATAAAAGTTATGCCATGTTAAGGAAGTACATACTCATGAACTGAAGAGAGGAGAGGCTTTATTTCAGTTCAGGAAACTGAGAGGGCTACGGCCCCTTTACCTCCCTCCCCAAACAGTGGTATTGCACCCAATCTTCATATATTTTCTGATCCTTTTAATTATTCTTTTTTTCCCCCAAGAGTTTTACAACATGGTTTAACAGGTATGCTACAGGGGAAGAACTTATGCACCTCCTGCAATTTAATTAGAGGACAAATCATGTGAGTGACACTTAAGCCTTTGGCAAGCCTCACTCAAATACTGTTAGCACCTTAAATATCCATGTGCTAAGCAAACAACAGACAAGCCTATCTTATGTTTATAATGATAAAAGATATACAGTTGTTGGCTGTTTACATATCTATCTTCAGCAACACAAATTATTTTGCCAGTAATTAAATAGTGCTTTTCAGGAGCGGGAATACAATGGATAATATCTTGGAATGTCATTCAATAATTCAACCTCAAGTGGTAAATTTAATTGGTAGAAATCGCTTAAGTTGATATCAAGTGGTTTGTAATAATGTTTGGAGTGACAATACATGGAGGACTTTTTTGCATAATATATATGGAAGTCAGCTATTGGTAATAAAAATCATGATACTAGGCAGAGCAGGAAGTAGAAAGGAATTACCATATTCTATCACTATATATTGATAGAAACCATCAGTGTATTCAGACTTCAACAGCATACCATATTTACCCAAATCCAAGATGACTCTCAAATTAAGATGATCCCCCAACCTCCCAATTGGATTCCCTACATGGAAGATGTAGCATAGCCATGCCTATTCTTTACCATGGGTACTTCCCATGCTTCTGAGTTTTGCTCAGTTGCTCTCATCACCCCCACATTTTTCTGTTATATGTGTTGGTGTTTTAAACCTCCCCAGAGCCGTTAGGTGTTGGCTACAGCTAAGGCTGAAGACTTCAATTGGGGTGTACCAATTCTCCTGCTAGGAGAAAAGCCAGAAGTTCCTGGCTAAAGGGTTTTGCCCCTGTTCTCACAGTCAGACCAATCACCATATTTGGGGTCAGGAAGGAATTTTATCCCATGGTATGGTGGTGTTTTTTGCCTACCTCTATAGTGGGGGCATGGCCCTCTACCCAGGACCTCTTGAGCTTATGTTGACAACATTTCATAGAAATAGGACATTGGCTGCTGTGGCTCTCTTGCTTTACCTATGGCAGGTTAGGGTGTTAGGTCTATGTTGTGTCAAGGTTGAGGGTAGCCTTATGTACAGCTTAGGGCCATATGTAGACAAAATGAGAGGCATGTTTGCGTGACAATTTAAAGCGGGCTAAATGCTTTTGCACCACTTTAATAGTGTTTGTACGCCTCAGCAGCGTATTGCACATTAATTCCAGCCACTGTAGGAAATTCAGCGGTGTAATGCACCTTAAATGGCTTGGGGTGCAACAAACTAAAACTGCTTTGAGGAGTTTTAGTTTGCTGCCCCTACAGCCACAGAGTGAAGCACCAGGCTCCTTAAGGCTCCACAGCTCTGCAGGAAGCCCTGCAGGCATCCTGACAGCAGCCCAGGAAAGCAGCTCTGCCCAAGAAAAGCAGCAAGCCTGATCTTTTTGTTCTTCCTCCCCTGGAGCCTGCTGCCTGCCTGAGCTGCACGGGGGCCCGGTGCTTCCCTCCACAGCTGTGGTGCCCCCCAGGACCACCTGAGCTGGGGGCCTGCAGGTGGGTGCTGCCTGTGGGGGGCTGCAGCTTCTGTGGAGGGAAACACCAGCCCCCTTTCCCACACCCCAGGGACTGCTCTGCCCACTGGCAGCTCACTCTCCCCTCCCCGTCGGAGAGGCAGGTAAGTCAGCAGGGTGTTTGCACAACATAGGGGTTTAATCAGCCCTAAATTGAAGCGGTATTTTTTCAAAACCGACCACTTTATTTAGGGCTCCTGTTTCATCTACACATGCCCTTGGTTATGATTGTATAGAATCATAGAAAATTAGGGTTGAAAGGGATCTCAGGAAGTCATTTAGTCCAACCTTCAGCTCAAAGCAGGACCATCCCCAAATAAAGGATTTCAGCAACAGCTTTGTTGTGCTGGGCTTTAAAGACCTCCATGGATAAAGAATCCACCACCTCTCTAGGGAACCTGTTCCAGTACTTCACCACCCCACTAGTGACAGTTTTTTTCTAATATCCAACCTAAACTTCCCTTGCTGCAATATGCCATTGCTCCTTGTTCTGTCTTCTGTCACCACTGACAATAGCCTAGATCCATCCTCTTTGGAACCACACTTCAGGTAGTGAAAGGCTGCTATCAAATCCCCTCTCATTCTTTTCTTCTGCAGACTAAATAAACACAGTTCCCTCAGCCTCTCCTCATAAGTTGTGTGCCCCAGCCCCAAACTATTTTCATTGCTCTCTGCTGGACTCTCTCCAACTTGTCCACATCCTTTCTACAGTGGGGGGCCCAAAAGTTGACACAGTACTCCAGATGTGGAGTGTAGAATACAGTGAAATAATTACTTTCCTCGATCAGCTGGCAACATTGTTACTAATGCAACCCAGTATGCTGTTAGTCTTCTTGGCAACAACAGCACACTGCTGACTCATATCGATCTTAGTGTCCACTGTAACCCCCAGGTCCTTTTCTGCAGAGCTGTTGCTTAGCCAGTCAGTCCCCAGGCTGTAGTAGTGCATGGGATTCTTCCATTCTAAATGTAGGAGTTTGCACTTGTCTTTGTTGAACCTCATAAGATTTCTTTTGGCTCAATCCTCCAATTTGTCTAGGTCACTCTGAATTCTAGCCATACCCTCCAGCATATCTACTACACCCCCCAGTTTAGTGTCATCTGTAAATTTGCTGAGGGTGCAGTCCATTCCATCTTCCAGATCATTAATGAAGATGTTGAACAAAACTAGCCCCAAGACCAACCCTTAGGTGCTCCACTTGATACCAGCTGCCAACTAGACTTTGAGCTATTGATTACTACCCGCTGAGCACCACAATCCAGCCAGCTTTCTGTCCACCTTACAGTCCATTCATCTAACCCATACTTCCTCAGCTTGCTTTCACGAATGCTGTGGGAGACAGTATCAAAAGCCTTGCTGAAGTCATGGTATATTACATCCACTGATTTCTCCACATCCACAGAGCCATTTCTCTGATCATAGAAGGTAATCAGGTTAGCCAGGTACGACTTGCCCTGGGTGAATACATACTGATTGTTCCTAATCACCTTCTTCTCCTCCAAGGGCTTAGAAATAGATTATTTGAGGACCTGCTCCATTATTTTTCCAGGGATTGAGGTGAGACTGAATGGTCTGTAGTTCCCTGGATCCTCCTTCTTCCCTTTCTTAAAGATGGGCACTATATTTGCCCTTTCCCAATCATCCAGGACCTCCCCCAGTTGCCACAAGTTTTCCATAATAATGGTCAGTGGCTCTGCAATTACATCAGCACCCTCAGATGCATTGCATCTGGCCCCGTGGATTTGTACATGTCCAGCTTTTCTAAATAGCCCTAACCTGTTCTTTCACCACTGAGGGCTGCTCATTTTCTCCTCAAATGGTGCTGTCCTGTGCAGTAGTCTGGGAGCTGACCTTGCCTGTGAAGACTGAGGTAAAAAAAAAAAAAGCATTGAGTACTTCAGCCTTTTCCGCATCATCTGTCACTAGGTTGCCTCTCCCATTCACTTTCCCTGAGTTTCCTCTTGTTGCTAACATACTTGTAGAAACCCTTCTTGTTAGCCTATGGGATAACAAGATGGTATCCTGTATGGGATCATTTGGATAGGGATGGCCATGCCTTGGGCAGGGGCTTAGACCAGATAACCTCTGGAGGTCCCTTCCAGTCCTACTTTGCTATGCCTCTATAAATTTGTTATACTTTTTCATGTATACAATCTGATTATTTTCCCTCCATTTAACATGGTGGGAAAGCACCTCATCTTGGAACTGAGCACAAGGAGGTGGATGGGTAGGCAGCTGCTGTAGCTCTGTCTCCAACTCTGACCCTGGCCCTGGGTTGGAGCTGCAACTGCTGCCTGCCCCTCACTACCTCTGGCCCCCCACAGACATCTCTGCACCACCTTTTCTGTTCCCCCCTGCTGGTAACAGCAGTTGCAGTGGCAACTCTAACTTGGTCCTGGTCTATGGCCAGAGCAAGCACATGTTCTGTGACCCAGGCTTAAGTGGGGCCAGAGCCGATAGCAAGTGGTAGGGTGGAGGATGGGGGCAGAGCTGGTGGGGAGACAGGGGAGAGACAGAAGAGAGGCAGGCACAGAGGTCTAGTGGTGGGAGGGACAGGTGATGAGCTGTGACTTCCCCACCAACTGTCCTTCCCACTGCCTGCCTTACTGCAGTGGTGGTGGGAATGAATTTAAGATGACCTTCCAATAATTAGATTCTATACAAGAAAACTTAAAATAAATGTATGCATCTTCCATGCATAGAATCTAAGCATTTGGTGAAGTCATCTTAAATTGAGAGTCATTTTAGATTTAAATAAATATGGTATACTATCCAAGTCTAACTAAACAGATGGTTTCCATCAACATATAGTCAAGCCATGACTTACTACTCTTTACATTTTCTTTCCCATTATTCTGTATACATACAAAAGATACTAAAGGCACCAAACAGCACAGTATATATAAGGAATATTTTTCTGATTCCAATTGCCCTTTGGATAAACCTGAAAAGTCAAGGGAATATCTCTTCATACTACACACTGTAACATATTTAATCAATGGATACAAATAAAGAGAGAATTAAATGATGACACTTTTCAGCTGACATCTGTAACACCTTTCTGCTGCCAAGTTGTTAGTCACAGAAAGTACTGAACTAACTACATACATGATGCACTAAAATTGACTGAAATGGGGTTTTTTTTGCTCTGTAATGATATCTGTGAAATATTGGAATAGAGGTCAACTGTACCATCATGAATAAAAGAAAGGCACTGGTGGAGTATCAAACATTTGTAACACCCAGTAGTGAATTGTTGTATACTGTTAGCTATAAAATATATATTTTTAAGATTTCCTTCTTTTGCTAAGTAGATCCTTCTACAGTGTACATATAACTCCTTAAGTTGCTCCAGCAGCTCCCTAACTCAGGGATCATCTCTAAATTATAACTGAGTCTTCCCTGTAACAATAACTGCAAAAATCAAACAACACAAATATCAATTATGCCAGGAACTGGGAGATCATCCTAAACTCTGGAGCAGCTAGTTACAGAGAGACAACAGCTCTGCAGAGGTTACGTACTGTACTGTTACACAAATAAGATTTGTTGTTTAGTTCTTCTCATTCATGTGTGCCTGTGTTTATTGAACTTTATGATCACTACATTAAGGTTGGTGAAAATATTCACTGTAAGTTATCATTTGTTGTTTGTTTCACCCCTTTACAGGTCTTTTAAAATAATCTTGATAATGTACTTAAATATATGGTGAATAGTTTGAGGAATTTTTTTTCAGACATTCTTTCCAGTGTATTGTTAAGCTTGGCCATTCTTGGTGCATTATTACTTAGTGTAGCAGGAACTCCTGGCCCTGTTATGAGTAAGTTTTGATTAGGTAAGGAACCAGGGGTCAGGCAGCTAGTGAAGAAATTGATTACAACTGGCCTTAAGAGAGAGGGGCAGAAGGGCCAATCATATGCCCTGAAGGAGGCTAGGCTGGGGAATATAAACCTAGTCCATAAGCAGGCAAGGAGTGGCTCCTGCTTGAAGCAGAGAGGGGAGCCTGAGAGAAAGGAGCTGTGATGGGGTAGACACAGGCCCTCACAAGCTACCCTGGGGGAACCATAAGTGAGAGGGCTTTGATGAAGGGCAGGCCAACACCTGACCCCGAGTGAGGGAGTCTACCTGTTGAGAAGCAGTTGGCTTATGGTTTGTTTTTCATTTTGGACTTTTAACTGGAGGACTGGGTCATGACTATAGGAGTGGAAAAGGCCATGGGCAGGGATGCCTGAGTGCACTTCCCTGCAATAAGGACCACGAGTCAGCCTCAAGGCAGAAGGACAGAAACTACCAGGATGAAGGTGGACCCCCAGGAAAGGGGGCCTGCCATCACAGCAAAGCTGATTACCAGAGGCTGAGGACTTGAAAAGTAAGCCAAGGTGAAGGGTCTGATCAGAGAGAAAAAGGAGCCAAGGCTGTGACAGCTGAAACCCCAACAAGCACTCATAAGCCTATGTGAGCACCCCCTTACAGGGGAAGTACTAGAAAGAGAGTAAAGGCTCCAAGGGAGAGCTAGCTGGACCAGATGGACCAGGACCCATGAGGTTACACCTGGCCCCAGGGACCACTGCCCAAACAACCAGCAGAACATTAAAAGTCACAGCAGGCAAGAGACTGGAGATGAGGGTATATCAAATGAGGAACAACAAGTGGAGTGGACCATAAGGGGGATCAGATGCCAGGGTGGCTTCCCCCTCACACTTTGGATCCTGTACCAACCTAACTTTTATAATACTGTCATCACTGTTCTTTGATTAGCTATCCCTGGGTTTGGGCCAAGATGCAACAAAAACTCTTGAACCCCTTTACTGAGTTTCAGTGAAAGCAAAACACAATTTTAAGTTATAGGACTAAAGCCCCTGTACTCCCAAACCCATAATAAAGTGTTGTGTAGGTATGAAAATAAATTGAAACAATTATCTTTTCCCCTGTATTTTTCACCTTCTCTTTTAATATTATAATGACAGACTATCAAAAAAATAATAATACAGCTTCTGGTAATATTTCACTCAACTCAGTTATCGTTGGCCTACATGCGTCTTATTATACAAACATTTGCTTTATAATTGTATAAATAGCTCTTTAATAGCTAGCTATTCTCTACCCTCAGGATGCAATATCAGTCATTAAAATACTGGATACTGTGAGAATGAACATGCAAAAAATGTGAATATTGTAGAGGGTAGATTTCTAAACTGATACACAACTATAGATTTAGGAAAATAAGTAAGGACATATTACAGACCTACTTTTTCTTTTTAAAGTCCTTCTGGAGATAAAACCAGAATTAAGGCAATCAGAGTTTTTATCGACATGACTAATTCCTTACATTAGTTCATGTTTATCAGTGAAAAATGGATCCAGTTAGCAAATTTCTTATTGTTTTGTCCAGTCTACGTTTAAATTTTTAGAAGCCTCAAAATATGAGGCTTTTATCACTCATCTGGAAAGCCTTTTGATAATTGGATGAATTATGAGATTCATCATAATTTGATCAATTTCATAATTCAACTACGTAGTTGGATGTGTCAAAAATTGGCTGATGGGGTACACCCAGAGAGTGGTGTTGGACAGGTCATACTCGACCTGGCGGGATCTGAATAGTGGGGTCCCCCAAGGCTCAGTCCTGGGGCCTACACTGTTCAACATCTTCAACAGTGACTTGGACAAGGGCTTGGAAAACACATTGTACAAGTTTGCCAATGACACCAAGATGTGGGGAGAGGTAGGCACGCTCGAAGGAAGAGAGAGGCTGCAATTAGATTTAGACAGACTACAGAAGTGGGCAGATGGTAATAGGATGGGGTTCAACATAGACAAATGCAGGGTGCTGCACCTTGGGAGAAGGAATCCACAGCAAACATACAAGCTGGAGAACTTCCCCCTTGTGAACACAGAGGCAGAAAGGGATCTTGGAGTCATTATTGACTCCAAGATGAACATGAGCCACCAATGCCAGATCACAGCCAGCAAAGCCAACTGCACCTTGTCGTGCATCCAAAGATGCATCTCAAGCCAGTCCAGAGATGTGATACTCCCCCTCTACGCGACATTGGTCAGGCCAATTGGAGTACTATGTCCAGTTCTGGGCACCGCACTTTAAGAAGGATGTGGCCTGCCTTGAGAGGGTTCAGAGGAGGGCCACCCGCTTGGTTGGAGGGCAACAGGGCAGGCCCTATGAGGAGAGGCTGAGGGGCCTGAACCTGTTCAGCCTCAGCAAGTGGAGGCTGAGGGGGGATTTGATGGCTGCCTACAAACTCGTTAGGGGAGATCAGCAGCAAATAGGAAGGGCCCTATTCTCCCCAGTAGCACCTGGGTTGACGAGGAACAATGGCCAGAAGCTGCTGGAGAATAGGCTCAGGTTACAGATTAGGAGGCACTATTTCACTGTCAGGGTGGCTAGGATCTGGAACCAACTTTCTAGGAAAGTGGTCCTCGCTCCTACCTTGGGTAAATTCAAAAAGAAGTTGGACAAACACCTGCCTGGGGCCATGTGATCCCAGCATGTGCTCCTTCCAGTGGCAGGGGGTCAGACTAGATGATCTGTTCAGGTCCCTTCTGACCCCAAACTACTAAAATAATCCTTATTTGATGTTTATGGTTAGCCATCAATTTATTATCTGAGCACCTTAAAATGGTTGTGTGGGAATTAGCAAGTACTTGAGCTGATCCAAATGTTAATACAAGAAGGGTTTTTTTTCCACTGGGAACAGTCTTTTTTCTAAAAAAGTTATTTGTGAAAATATATTAACATATTTTACTTTTCTTTCCTTTTCAGCATATTTATTATAAAATATATCAAGAAGTTATGAGTACTGTTCAGTTCCTTAACCTTCTTTTTTAGTTACTGAACAATATTGATATAATAACAAAGTCTCCCAAAAAAGAAAAAATGCAAAATGAAAAAGAAAATGTAGATCCTTTCCAAGTGAAAATAACTTCATTTTTTTAAATTTTTCATAGGCTTTTATCCCCATTCTTGAAGGACTCAAAAGTTAGAATCTAAACTACCCCCATTTCCCACAAATGGATGGCAACATTGTTCTCTTCATTTACCATTGTTCTTATTTCCTTTCCCTTTTATGGTGCATGATTACTGTACTGAACTAGATGGGTTTTACATTGCAAACTAAAAAGTTATAATTTCAGCTCTCATTGTAGTGAAAAATGAACGACGGTACTAATAAAGTGCCTGTGAGCCACAAACTGCCATTCAAAGATTACACCTGTAAAGGCTGGGAAAGTTCGTGTCTTCAATTTGTGGCTTATCAAGACAACTTGCATAAAAGCACAGTAACACTGCAAGGCACAGAATTACAATGTACTAAAATTTCAGCTTTCCTAGAACTCACAACAGAAAGAAAAATAAGAGAAGAAAGCTATTTACTTTAAATGACAGACTAAATTACACCATTCTCTTAAATGTACATATTTGAGTCAGTGAATTTCTACAAGGGAAGGTTCTTGACAGCTTCACTGAATCATGAAACCAAGAAAACAAACAAAAAAAGAATGCTGTGGCAATATGTGGGCTTAAGCCAAATCAAATGAGTTATCACAAATGCATGTCAGAACTAAAAATAAAGTAGGAAAAAAATTCATTTTCTATTTTCATCTCATATTTGAGATAACCCTCTTGTTCCAATTACTAAATCCCAGTCTCAGAATTTCCTTCCTTCATATTAGCTTCTCTAGACATAATATTTTATCTTCAACTCCAGACTTCTAAGCCTTTTTAAAACCTTAAAGTACAACCACTTTCTCTGTCATATTTGCAAAATAAATCATTAGATTCTGAGAAGTGAAGAGCCCGCATTCTGCAGATTACCAGACCTTCACCTTAGGAAGATTTAGGTCAAGAATTCAATCATCATCTCTAAGAGATGTTTCCCTCTCACTTTCAGCACCAGAAAAGTAAAGACAAATTAAATGCTACTGTTTGGGCAGCAACATGTCTCCAGTCCTCAGTTTTGCAGCTACATTCAACAAAAAAATAAATAAAAAAAATTGCACCCCACACAGCCAGAGGAGGAAAAACAACAAGGTGGATTTATTTTGCCTGGTTTGAATCATGCCATATTAAAAATTAAAGAGTTCCTTTTTGCATTCTATGTGCATACTTAAATCCCATTGCCACTCAACCACTTGCAGATGTTTCTAGAGGTCACAAAAATTAAAACTACATTTCTGAAAACCCATATAGAAAATGGAAATTTTCTGACTATCATGCATTAGATATCATATTTACTCAAATACAAGATGACCCTGGATGTAAGATGACCCCCCATAATTATATTCTATGCACAGAACATGTATACATTTATTATAATTGTCCATGTATAGACTCTAATTATTAGAGGATCAACTTAAATTCATCCTCCCCCCTACTACTGCAGCAGGAAGGGGCCAGTAATGGGATAGGTGGTGGGGGACAGACACTGGAGAAGGCAGTAGGGGGAGGGCACATGGTGGGAAGTAGTAAGGCATGCAGTGGGGAGCAAGTGGTAGGGGTCAGGCTGTGTGAAGGCAGTGGAGAAGACAGTGAGAAAGGCAGACAATGAGAGAAGCAGGCAGCTTACCCACTCCTGCCTACCCCCCTCCAAATATCCCACCCACTATGCCCTTCCTCCCCACAGCTTCAGGCTGCCCCACTTTGTCATTCCCTTGTTTCCTGCTCCTTGCTGTTTCTACCCTTAGCTTCAGTCAAACACCACCCCTTCCCTCCGTCTCCCCCTATACCTGAAGTCTCTTCCCTGCCTGCCCCACCACCCCATGCAGCTGGCTGTAGCAGGTACAGAGCCTATCAGTGGGTGCATCTCCACATGCAAATAAGCCAGAAGCAGTTTACTCTTGAGTAAAATTTTTGAAAATAAACTCTCCCAGGCACATATCTACTCATTCAGGGACTGCTTCCACTCCCTGCAGCCCTTCAGCCAGCCCCTGCAACAGTCAGGGGGAGCTCTGGACTCCCTCTGGGTGCTAGCCCAGGGACAAGGAGACAGCTATCTCTTGCCTGAGCAGAAGGCAGCTCCTGGGGGAAGGAAGCAATCTCCCACCCTCTGCTGCTCAGCTGACCCGGAGCACATTTGCTCCCCGTCAGGCATCTACATGTGCGCTACCATTCAGTTACTAATCACAAATAAATTTGCTACTTTAATTTGCAGGTAGCAAATTTAATCACGATTAGAGCCAATTACTGTGCATTAAGCTTGTGCCAATTACTGCACAGGAAATATCTATAGACATGGATACTTACTGTGCAGTAATTAGCTCTACTGCGCAGTAAACCTTCTTATGTAGATGCACCCAGTAGGGAGCAAAAGTAATGAGGAGTGCAGAAGAAGGAGAGAGAGATGGGGAAACAGTGCAGTGGGGGAGTAGACTTGGGGCTGCAAGAGAAGAGTGGAGAGACATGCAGAGGCAGTGGGGAGTAGCAGGCAGCAGCTGTGGTTCTATTTCTAGCTCCAGCTCCACACCAGGGTTGAGACTAGAGCTGCAGCAGCTGCCTGCTTCTCCACTGCCTCTTGCTCAATTGTAAGCTGAGGGTTTTTTTTTTTCCCCCATGTAAAATGGGGGCTGGGAACCCTCATCTTCTAATCAAGTGAATACAATATGTAGCTTGCCTGTGCAAAATGAATAGTTATTATATTTGCCATTAAAACAATTAATTGTTTCCTTAGTCTGAAAAGCCTTCTTAACATTTTATGAATTGACAAGGAACCACTTAACACAAAGTGCATGAGAATTCAAGGTTTTCAAGAGAAATCCCGTGTGAAAATAATGTATACAATTTGTGTGAAGGAGCACAATATGAAAAACAATTCTGCAACAGATTTACAGATATCAGAAACAAATGATTACTAGCTCGTCAATGAATGCGGAAAAAAGTTCATTAGTGATGCATTTGATTTGAGAGCATTTATGCATACCTAATCAGAAAACTGTTGCTTAAAGCAGTCTCAGGTTGATTATTGTCATCCATATATGAATACTAAAGAGCTAATCAAGCTGGAATTTTGTACTTAAAATAACAACTATTTCTTATAAGAATTCTCATGTCTTCTCCAGAATGGCACCCAGTAGTGTCCAAAATGAAGGCTGTGCATCTCACTTAATACTGAAACACAGTACGCAAATGCAAATAACCCCACATATTAGGTACTTTAAACTAGTTTTGCCAGAGAATGGAGACCAAAGACCTAAGATAAGTGGGAAAGCGGGTGACTTGGAGGAAGCATAAGCAGAAGGGTGCAACAAGGGAGGCCTTTTCATTCTTCCTGAGAAAGCAAGGCCATCAGCTGTTATCTGAGGTGTCTATACACAAATGCATGGAGCCTGGGAAACAAGCAGAAAGAACTGTAGCAGAAAGCCCCCTTTGCACATTTCCCTTCTGAACATTCATATAACAGAAGCCCTTTCTTGCCTACACTCTGCATTTTGTGCATTTGTTTTTCCTTCTAAGTGTTGGCAGAGACCTAGCACACTCATTGCATGGGTGGAGCAAGGCTTAGAGCAAGCCAGAAAGCTGAAGTGGCTTTCTGTAGAAGAAACCTACAAACTACATCTACATATCAATTAAGCTCAGTGTCACTAAAGAAAACAAAAGAACTAAAATATCCACTTCAAAGACTGTAAATATATCCTGGTGCTAACCTAATTCACTTACTGTCCCTAGTAGCCTTTGATCCTCACTACCTCACACTGTATTTTTATATATTTCTCAAAGTGCTTTTTATATTTCATCTGTCTCATCTTTACCATGGCAGTTTGTATTTTGTTTAATACTTTTAGACCTTTAAGGAATGTACTCCCTGTAGAATGAAGTTACACCCTGGAACCATTGTTAAAAACTGCATTGAAATTGTAATTGTAAAGTGATAAAATCTGCTATATTGGGCAGTCCCTTGAATGAATGGGAGTATGAATGACAAACCAAGCACCTCTGGCTGTTAATTGACAATAGCCTAGCCAGTGGAACTTACCATTATAAAACTCTACAAGCCATTTTAAGCTAATCAAGCCAAGGAACTGTTTCCTGGAACTGAGCACCCACCCTCTTGACTATTCCTGTAACCCATGATAATACAGCCATTTAGTCAATAAGTCAAGGGTGAACTCCAGAAACTCCAGGTACCTGCAGGCAGAGACCCCTGTGACTAACAGCTGTCAGGTACTACTCAAAACTCACATGGGACAGCAACCTCCAGATTGGGCAGCCAAGATTACACTGGGGGAATCACACAAGTCTGCCAGAAAGGGATAAAAGGCAGTGAAGCATGACCCTCAATGGCACACTTTCATCCAGCACCTGACCTACCAAGACAGAAACACAAGCAGGTGACCCCCTTTTGGAGAAGACATTGACTTGAAGGAAGCTGACCATTGACAGCAGACTTCAGGGCCTTGGATAGATAGATATACTGACACCAGTGCTTTCACAATCACTACAGCAGCTACTGTACGCTACACTACATGGCTTTAAATTACATGGGTTTGAATGAGAGAGAGAGAGAGAGAGAGCGAGAGAGTGCGCACGCGTGTGCACACTAAGGTGACCAGTACCCCTCATAACTCAAAGTTTTATTTATGATTTTATTGATAACTTCACATCCTGTCCAATAAACTAGAATTTATGATGATCCTGAGAGTTGGTCCTTTGTAGCCAACCGAACTAGAAGTCCTCACATGAAACTATGATGCAACTGGAATAACAGAGACTTGGTGGGATAGTTTGCATGACTAGAGTACTGCCATGGATGGGTATAAACTGTTCAGGGTGGACAGGCAGGTGAGAAGAGGCAGAGAAGTTTCTCCTTATGTAAAGTTTCTCCTCCTGTGTGATTGCTCAGGGCTCCAGAATGAAACTGGAGACAGGCCTGTTGAAAGTCTGTGGGTTAGAGTCAGAAGGGAGAGCAACAAGAGTGATGTCATGATGGTTGTCTGCTATAGACCTCCAGACAAAGAGGTTTAGGTAGATGAGGCTTTTTTCAAACAGCTAGCAGAAGTTTCCAGAGCACAGGCCACGGTTCTCATGCAGACTTCAATCACCCTGACATGGCAGGAGTGCAAAACACCAGTGCACAGGCACTCCAGGAAGTTTTTGGACAGGGTTGGGGACAAGTGCTGGAGCAGCTAACTAAAGGCTGTGTTTTTCTTGACCTGCTGCTCACAAATAGGAACAATTAGTGAGGAATGTAGAAGTGGATGGCAATTTGGACAGCAGTGACCATGAGATGATTGAGTTCAGGATCGTGAGGAAAGGTGGGAAGGAGAGCAACAGAGTAAAGACCCAGGAGTTCAAAAAAGCAGACTTTGAATCACTCAGGGAGCTGATGGACAGGATCCCCTGGGAGGCTAGTCTGAAGGGAAAAGGAGTCCAGGAGAGCTGGTTGTATTTTAAAGAAACCCTATTGAAGGCACAAACCATCCTAATGCACAGGAATATTAGCAAGAATGGCAGAATATGAGCTTGCCTTCTCAGGAAACTCTTCACTGAACTACAAGACAAAAAGGAAGCTTACAAGAAGCAGAAGCTTCAACAAACAACTAGGCACTTGCTCAGACATGCAGGGATGAAATCAGGAAGGCCAACACACAACTGGAGTTGTAGCTAGGCAGGGACATGAAGGGTAACTAGAAGGGTTTCTATGAGTATGTCAGCAAAAAGAGAAAGATCAGAGAAAGTGTGAGTCTCTTACTGAATGGGGGATGCAAATTAGTGACAGATGATGAGGAAAAGGCTGAAGTACTCAATGCTTTTTCTACCTCAGTCTCCATAGGCAAGGTCAGATCTCAGACTACTACACCTGGCAGCAGTTTTGGGAGGAGATGAGCAGCTAACAGCAGTGAAAGAACAAGTTCAGGACTATTTAAAAAACCTGGATGTGTACCAGCCTGTGGGGCTAGACACGAAGCCCAAGGGACCAAACCTGAGCATGATGAGGAAGTTGGTGCATGTGATTGCAAAACTACTGGCCATTATCTTGGAAAACTCATGATATTTGGGAAAGGTTCTGGTTAACTGGAAAATGTCAAATATAGTGCCCATCTTTAAGAAAGGAAAGGAGAATCCAGGGAACTGCAAGCCGGTCAACCTCACCTGTGTCCCTTGGAAAAGTATGGAGCAGGTTCTCAAAGAATCCATTTTTAAGCACAGATGAGATAAAGGTGCTTAGGAACAGTTAGCATAGATTCACCAGGGCAAGTCATGCCTGACCAACATGATTGCCTTTTATGGTGAAATGACCAACTCACTGGATGTGGCGAAAGCAGTGGATGTGGTATACCTTGACTTCAGCAAGGCTTTTGATACAGTCTGCTACAGCATTCTCACAAGCAACCTAAGGAAGTACAGGTTGGAGGAATGGACTGTAAGGTGGATAAAAAACTGGCTGGAGCATCAGGCTCAGAGGGTAGTAATCAATGGCTTAATGTCTAGGTGGCAGCCGATATTAAGTAGGTCCCAGAGGTCAGTCCTAGGGCTGGTGTTGTGCAATATCTTAATTAATAACCTTGAAGATGGCATAGAGTGCACCTTCAACAAGTTTGCAGATGACACCAAGCTGTGGGGAGTAGTAGAAACACTGGAGAATAGGCCTAGGATTCAGTGACCTAGATAAATTGGAGGATTCAGCCAAAAGAAATCTCAATGAAGTTCAACAAGGACAAGTAAGAAGACCTGCACTTAGGATGGAACAATCCTATGCACAAGTACAAGCTGGGGACTGACTAGCTAGGCAGCAGCTCTGCAAAAAAGGACCTAACTGAGAGGGGATTTAATAGAGGCCTTCTGAAGGGTGATTCTAAAGAGAAAGGAGCTAGACTGTTCTTCTCAGTGGTGGCAGATGACAGAACAAGGAACAATAGTCTCAAGCTGCAACAAGGGAAATTTAGGTTGGATATTATGAAGAAAATTCTCCCTAGGAGGGTAGAAAAGCTCTAGAACAGGATCCCCAGAGAGGTTGTGGAATGTCCATCCTTGGAGCTTTTTAAAACCCAGGTAGATAAAGCCTTGGCTGGGATGATATAGTTGTGGGTGGTTCTGCTTTGAGCAGGGGGTTGGACAGAATGACTTCCCGAGGTCCCTTCCAAACCTGATTTTCTGTATTCTATTAAAATAATACTAGGTACCAAAGAACAAGACCACCCCAACCTCAGTCATCAAGCTCTAGTACACTGTTGATGCTTTAGTGTGTGATCACTTAGAAGCAGACTTTCAGGCAATCATCAACATTTTTACCAAGGCATACAAGAAAATGTGATTGGTGCTTAATATTCATGACTAAGGTCCTCCATCAACAAGCTCTTAGTGAGCAGAAACCAGATTCATGGTGAGACCCTGAAGAACGTTGAGTATTTGCCGTACCTCAGAAACCATCTCTTGCAGAAAGCTGACATCAGTGAAGAAATCCAACACCACCTCAGATGTGCAAGTGCAGCCTTTGGACACCTGAGGAAATGGTTGTTTGAATATCATGCCATCAGATCTGAAACCAAGCTAATTGTTTGTCAAGCAGCCATGATCCCCGCCTTACCATATGGAGCTGAGATGCGGACAATGTACAGGAGACACCTGAAGTTGCTGGAGAATTATCAATAATGTTGCCTGGAAAAGAACCTCCAAATCCAAAGGGTAGACAGACACACCAACATTAGCATCCTCTTGCAAGCAAATACCATGACCATTGAGGCAATGATCATCCAACATCAGCTTCACTGGGCCAGCCACATCATTCAGATGTCCAACTCCAGAATCCCAAAGCAAATTTTATTCTTCCAGTTCAGTCAATGTGTATGCTTAAGAAAAGGGCAGAGAAAGTGCTTCAAGGATGTCCTCAAGGCCAACTTGAAAAAAAGCAACATTGATATCAACCTGTGGGAGACTATCACCTAGGACTGCCCCAAGTAGAAGAAGAGTCTAATGTTTGGATCTTGCCTTCATTCTAGATGGTGACCTTTGTGGGGCAGGGTCTGGTTTTTTTTATTCATTTGTAGGGTACTGATACAACTGGACCCTAATTGGGGCCCATACATACTAACACAATATAGAAAAGAAATAATAATCACTGAAAGCCTTGCCTGGTGGAAATCATATGTTTCTTTGCTTTACTCTGAAACCTTACAATGACAACAGGAATAAAAAAAATGGGTGCAGCAAAAACAGCATCTCATGGACCAAACCAAGAACTCAGAGCCACCCATCCTGCATGAAAACATATAAGAAAGGCTGATGCAACCTGGTGCTGGAAGTTATCCAAATACACACACATGTTTTTTAAAAGAACGTTTTCTTGTAAGCATCACATACATTCACCTTGATTGATAACTACAGATCATCACAAAGTGCTAGCCAGTGTGATTTCTGAGTTATCTGATACAATTACTTACTACTGAACTTCCTACATCTGTGAGAATTCAACCCCCATCAGAATTAGCTTTCCTCTAATAACCAATCTAATTGCTGTGAGGTCCTCATGAAGAAACAGTCATCAATGGCTACTATGCTAATTCAGTCACCCTAAAATACAGTTCAGATGAAATGCTCTACTGAAATGGACTGTTCCTCAAGTATAATCCTTTTGAGACAATCATGCTATGTCAAAGATGAATTTGGACCACTATGTCTGAAATCAAGCCACATCAATATTTATTAAGAACAATCCAAGGAATGCCTTCCAGCAGAACTACTTTTCACAGACATTTTTTCAAACATGCACATTTATTACTCCTGGAAAGGATTATTTCATTTGAAATATTAGACCAATTTAAACTGTGCACTAGGCCATAAAATGGAAGAGACAAGGTACGTTGTTGTAAACGTATGTGGAGTTAGGTCAAATCAAAGACACTTTCCTCCACGTAGAACTGTGAAAAGGGCTGGGATAACAGTCTGGAATATAAAAGATGCTTTTCTTCATCTCAATCCTGGCTTTTGAGATGCAGACAGGATCTCAGAAGTTGCTTAACTTCCTCCCCTCTCTTTTCTTTTGGTTTGTTGGGGTTTTTTTCTTTTCCTTGTCCCACTAATTTTTCTTCCACAGAGGTCAGAAGTTATTCAAGGCCAAAACAGGTCAGGCCAATGACCCTCAGAGAGAACCAAGTTCCTGATGATAACTAAGCATGCCCAACAATCCAATGTTAAAGAAAACTGAAAAAAAATGTAATTTAAATGCTAAGCATAATCTTGACTAGCTGTCTTTCCTTTCTTAACTTAAATAATATACATCTATAATCTCCAATTCACATCATACAGCTGCACCATGACTCAACCATTACTGTTTTTTCCTTTTTGTTTAAATAGAAAATGTGAAAGATTTATTCTTGGAAGAAATAACAGCAAACAACAACCAGGAAACAATTTCTAATGCTAAAAATACTAAAGCTACCCTATTAGTTGAAGAAACACGTGGGGGGAAAAAAGGGTCACATGGGTCATCTTGGTACTGCCTGAGGTTACATATGGTCAGGAATTTTATTTTCTAGATTGCTCTAGAATCTCCCACTTTGAGATTTATGCAGAAAAATTACAAAACAAAATCAGCACACTTTGATGCCCTTGAAAGACCATGGCTTAATAGGAAATACCTCAAGATCTTACCAGAATATTTCCACACCAGGTGCACAGAATTTTGCCTTTGATAGTCAACAATATTCTCTGCAGAAACCAGTTGGCATCTAAGTATTCATTATACAAATATCATTTTTTGAAATATGAGCATGGCCTCTTAATGTAGGAAGAAAAATAGCTAGCGACCTCCCTTACGTGATCAGTTATGTTCTTGTTCAGAAAGACATGAATCTTCAGTGCGGTAATGATATAAAAGCAATCCGTGTAGTCATATGGGTTTACACTATCAAAGGGCCAAACTGAAGGGGAATGCAGTTAAGACCGGCATACTGGCGGTTAAGAATGGCATACATAAGGCATTATACCCTGGCAGGGTTTAATGTAGCAGTCCTTAGTATGGTACTGTGCTTACACTGAAAGTTCTCTTTCTCTAGCGTGGCCTTGGGATGGTGCTTATTATGTCAATATTTAACATGTCAATATTGAATCCATTAAACATACTTGATATCAGTATGTAACATTTGGTAGCCTTTGATACTACTTTTCACTATACTTAGAACAGGAAACAAATAATTTTAATTCCAATCACAATATTATTTTTAGAGCTGAGAATCCATTAGCTAACACTGCATGAAGCATATATGTTTACACAAAAAAATCCTTTTCTAACTGAAAAGAAGGCATTCTAATATTATTTCAAAACACAAGTTGTTTTAGATGTCAAAACAAAGAAATGATCAGAAACATCCTATTGTAATTTTGTCTGTTACATGTTGGATTATTCCTAAAAAATTCATTTTTGTCCAAGTTTTCCGGTGAATTAAATTATAAACAGGTTAAAGCGATTAAGGATATTTCATGTAAAGATAATCCCAGATTACTTCATAACTGTACATAATTTATTAGCGAAGATTTGACTATATGTTATTAAATAGGGCTGGCAAAACAGTTAAGATTTTTCATAAGACATTTTCAGAAAACACTAAAAATCAATTTAATTCTGCTCAGTATAGACCCAGTCTGTTAAACTAAGTGCAGACAAAATTAATTTGCCAGATATATCCTGAACTGTTCTAATTATGGGATTTCGAGAATAAAGGCTACAAGAGCTTTACTGATTAAAACACTTATTTTCCACTCACAATTTTGTCAAAATAAATTCCTTTGCAGCTGAACTTGCTTATTTTGTTGTCTCAGCTCCAAGGTGTTCTTTCTAAAAGTTTCAGCAAAATCTACTGACTTCATATTCAATTTATTTTGTAGGAGAATAACCAGTAAGAGTTTCTTTTGCCCTTCCCTAAACTGACATTCAGTTTTGGAGGAGGTGATTTAGAGAAAGGAGATGCTATAAAAATGTAAATAATGTCATATTAAGGGAATTATCTGTGCTGGTGTACAGTGGTGGATTGCTTAATATTTGCAAGGGGCTTAATTTTAATGACTTATCTCAGTTATAGAAACAGTCTTGCCATAGCAGCATAGAGGTCAGACTGAGCTAATGTACTCTGCACCTTTCTGCATTGAGGGTATGACACTTATGCTGGAAACAGACATCCTCTTTGAATTGCAATCAGCTGTACCGCAACATGTCAGGGCACAGCTGCTTTGCTTAAATGACATCTGCAGATGTCACCAGGGCTGTTGTCCCACTGGGTCAGTCCCCTGCCCCTCTCAGTAATCCAGGGGCTCAAAACTGTAGGAAAAGGGCCCTGGGTACCACGCCCTGACTTGGGGGACACATCTGCATGCAGGAAAAGGGCTCAATCCTCTGCACTTGCATACCAGAGGGGATCCCGTGTTGAGGGGATTCAAGTACAGAGTTGGGGGAACTTCCATGGGGATCTCCCCTCTCCCTTGCCCCATCTGCATTTGTGCACTGCGTGTTGACCCAGGGTGTGGCACCATAATAAGCGCTCTGGGGCCTAGTGTACTTTTGTCACTTGCAGATGTGTGCAGGGGCAATAATTCCCCCAGTGAAGTGTAGAAGAGGAGAGGGGAACTGCTGTGGGAGTCATTTCCCCTGCACATTCTGCAGGTCCCCGCTTTTCCTTACACACTGTCATTGGTAAATTGCTTCATATATCCAAGCAAGCTGGAGTAGCTCTACATGACACTGCTGTCAATAGTGTAAATATATCCTTAATCTTATTAGTTCCATTATGAACTTCGGTGAAGCTGTTTAAGTGCTTAAAAAGTAAGTGTGTACTCAGTCATGTAACTAGGAGTACACAAGTGGGGCACCAGCCCTGGGCACAGCTTAGAGGGCACCACCAGAATGGTGGCCTCAGGGAAGCTTACACAATGGTGACAGCAGGAACCTGTATACAACAGCAGCAGCAGTTGTTGCCAGTGTGTGGACAGCCTGGGCTGCCAGCAGCAATAGCAGGGGTATCTGCTTCTGATAAGACTTTTTGCCACTTAGCACCCCCACCTTTACCCAGGGGGCCAACATTCCCACTTCTATCTCTGTATTTGCCTATGTGTTTTGCTAGAGGTCTTACCATCTGGCATGGTCAAGACCCACAAGACCCATCCTTTCCTTGCATCTATACCAAATATCATTTAGGCCCTGGCTGCCCAATTTCTGGATGGCATGGGGCTGCAGACCCCATGGGCCACAAACTCCAGGTCACCCACCATATGGGAGACCCTCCTTGGTGTCCCCCACACTGGATGAGCAGCCTGGCTCCCCTCTGTTGTGTGGTCAGTACAACCAACCCAGCTCCTTTCTCCTGTGCTGGCTGTACAAGCGGCAAAGCCTTTTTTTTTTGTCGTGCATGCAGCCTGAGCAGACAATCCCCTCTCTTGATGTACGGGTATCCTTGATCTCCCCTTAATGCATATCCAGTGTCCTTCTGCCAGCCACCCCCTAGAGCAGGGGCAGGAACAGAAGCTGGTTGATGGCGGGAGAGCCTGGAGAACTCAGCCACCACAGCAGCAGAAGTGATGGGGGAAGCAGCAGCTGGGCAAGAACTGGGGGGGCTGTATATAACCTTGCACACAGCCCACAGGCCACCAGTCAGACAGCCCTAATCTAGACTCTGATCCTACAAATCACTATACACTATATAACCTTTTGCACATGAGTAGTTCCTTTGAAGTCAATAGGACTATGCTCATGGACTTAAACGTATGCATAAGTATTTTGCTGGACAGGGGCCTGTATCTTTTATTCATGATTCAAAATCCTTGCTAACCTTTGCTGATATTTCTGCTGCAATTGTATAACTGCATGTTGTATAAATCAGAGGGTACATATTTAGTTGCAAATGAAGAGACATATTCGGAGCTTCATATTCAGAATGGTTTGGCACCTATATAGAGGGCCCAGATAGCAAGTTACTTATGATAGGGGAGTTGGGGATTAGGATTATTTGTACAACTGGCAGGGCTATAAAAAAATTGTGTGCATTTCTTCCCTGCCCCAGTCTTCTGTTTTTCAAAAATAACAACCAAAATCCTTTAATTCACACCCTTGTATTACACTGAGGAATGGATTAAATGGATCAAATTAAATAAATAGAAAATCCATGTCAGAAATGGAAAAACTGCAGCCAGAAAAGCAAGAAACAGCAGTATAATACATAACAGCAGTAGTGTGCCAGGACAAGTTTGCCCCTCAATATGTCCAGGTAGACTCAGAATCATAGGTTTTGTGTTAAGTAGAACGTTCTCCCATTAGAAAGCCTGAAGCTGAAAAACAAATCTTTTAAAGGATTTCTACTAGCTACACTTCCCATTCTTCAACTTATCACTAGTCAACATGCTGGTTTCAGAACATAAGGCTTTGGAGAATGGATTTTTGCCTGAGCAGCAGGTTTGCTGGCTACTTTACTGGTTGCATGCACTGAGCTCCACACTCACAGGACCACAGTGCTATCTATGCTCACAGGTTTAAAAAGCTAGCCACAGTATATCTAGCTGAGCTGTAGCCACATCTTTGCAGTGGAGCCATACTTTTGGGAATTGGTTAATGGTGGTTTTCAGACTTTTGCCCTCAAAACAAGGTAAAGCCCACATCAGGGGCTACCCCCAACTTTTGCCCTGTTGCAAAAGCATTGTGTCACCTGAGAAAAAAGTCTATGATGCAAGAACACCACCACAATCCTGCCACATTTCCGAATGTACCCTCATTCTAAATGTACCTGCAGTTAGCAGGTGACGCTGCAGGTAGCACTCCAGAGCAGGTATATGCTGGAATGTGATCTTTAATTATTACCTGACTATATGCTACAGCAGTGAGGGCCAACGTTTTCGGCAGGCATGCCAAAAATTAGCCCCATAGCTTCCCCAAGTGCCACTCCAATCCCCTTCCTCTGCCTACGTTGCTGCTCTGCTTTCTGCTACATACCCTATGCTCTCTGCCTGATTTGTTGCTTTGTGTGACAAAAATAGAACCCCTGAAAGGAACTTACCTGGGGAAGAAGACAAGCAGAGCCGCTGCGAGACCACGCCAAGCTGAGGGAGCAGCGAATGCAGAGCCACAGCCAGAGAAACCACCGTGCCAGAAGGAAAAAAAAAGCAAAAAAACAGCTGATCCAGGAGGAGCCAGGATTGGCTCCTGTGCCAGTGTGGACACGCTTTATGGCCGTGTGCCAGTGCCAATTCGCTGGCCAGCCCACAGAACCAGGAATAAAAACCACGCCAGACAGGAAGCTGGGGGGACCAGAAGTGGGCTTCCCTTGCGGGCACTCAGTGACCCAGAACAGAGCTGTGCTCCATGGAGGGAAAGTGGTGGCAGCCCCAAGATGGGGCTTTTGGAGATATTTCAAGCCCAGAAAGGCAGTATTACTTACCTGAGGCAGAGCCGTGGATTCATGACCTCTCCTGAACAACGGATTGGGCTCACCAGGAAACTGCGGAGAGAAGAAGAGACAGCTGTCTGTGCCATGGTGATGACAGACTAAGAAAACTGAAACCAACACTGAAAGTCAAGGTAACCTGGGGTCAGGAAGAAGCTAGGTCAGGCCCAGTGAGGCAAAAGCCAAGTGAGGTGAACTGACATCCGTACATTTTTATACAGTTTCAAACGGCCAAGACATGTGTACCAACACCATGACCAAACCTAGAAGACCAGGATTCAACATCATTGGTTGGTGTTAGGTGGGGTATAGGGGAGGTGGAGCCCCAAAATGGGAAGACTGACAGGAGGATCAAAGGAGGGGACCAGGAGGGATGGAACTTAGATCTTCCTCCCTCCTAAATATATTTATTCTAGCAAAGAAATGGCAGGTGAGAACTGTGACAGCTGAAATTATGTCTGTGTGATAAAAGTGCTTGCTGAAGGCTCTATGAAGATTAGACTAAGTGTTTTTCTGTATTTGTTTAGATATTAAGCTATATGTTGTTGCTAAAAGCCTAAGTAAAGTTTAAGATGTAGTGAGGCCTTGTATAAAGTAAGGCCTAGTAAATTTAGCAAAGCCTTGAAGTAGTAAGGCCCTGTGGCATAGTTACAATTACTTTATCAAAGGAATGCAAGGCTTGTAATGCTATTGGTCAGTCTAAGGACAGTTGAAGTAAAAAGAATCTGAGTGGTTGTACATTATCAGTACCATTCAGGAGCTATAAATTAGCTGAAATATCTGGAAACCATTCTGAACAAAGATACAATCTGTGAAAAGGATTAGTTAGCTGTTGGCCTGGATCAGTGGGCCTGTGGACTTTGAGGAGCCCAAGGACTGAATTCCAGGGTCCTTCCTAGTACCTCTCTGACAGCGCTGATAGGGGACACCTGACTTCACTGAACTTTGTGGAAAGAGAAACTTGCTGTACATCAGGCATCAGAGGGGACTGCCGATAAGTTGCCGACGTGAATTGCTTTTGTCTGTCATTGTTTGTTTTGTTACTACGCGTACTTGTGTTCTTGTTAAGCCAATAAATCTTTCTTACCTTTCTACCCCCGACCATACTTTCAATCCTGACCCTTCTGCAGGTGGTTGGGACAGAGAACCACTGAAGACCTTCTGAAATCTGACTCGATAATTGACCATCTTTCCTGTGGCCAATGGTGACATCTGATAAACTGGTACACACCAGATGCTCTGGTGAACAGCACAGCCAAATACACTTTGCTTTCTGCTTCTTGCCCTATCTACATGCTGTGCTTCTTGTTCCCTCCCTGATCTGCTGCGTGTAACACACAGAGACTGCCCATGCCAAAGATTGGCCACTCATGTGCTACAGTCTCTCTCAAGTAATACAAAAAAGCATTTTTTCTCCAATGCTATATAAGTGTGTGTAACAACTAAGCACAGTGTAAACTGTTCTTTCATATTCCTGGTGATTCCATGAAATTAACTTCTATGGAAATTATACAATGAAAACAATACATAGTCCACATATTACAGAGGCAGTATTAATTTAAAACTGCAGTAAAAATATACTCGGTGTAGAATTTAATAAACTGCTTCAATGTTTTTATCACTTTAAAGGCAGTTTCACTAACACATTTTAACAGTAGATAGATTCGGTTTATTCGTCAATTAATACCTTTTATTATAAAGGCACTCATTCTCCACTGGTGAGATATGAAGGCTTAAATGGCTGTTTACACTATTTTGCTCCTTTATTTGGTGTAAAGTGGCTGAGAATATCTCTCACAGATAGCAGATACAATTAAATCATTAGCATCAGCAGTTGAATATCTTCTTAAAGGAAGGGGGTGAGAATAAAAATAAAATAAAATTTAAAAAAAATCAAACATACTTGCTCTTAGCTAGTTAGAAATTCATAACCTTCAACTTAATAGTATACAAATTCTCACACAACTTCTCAACCATTAAGAATTTCTTAACAATATGTTTATAAAGAGTAAATCCAATAACTGTTATAACTGCTTTACAGTTCAGAAATGTGGACTACATATGCTAGGCACAGCAGGAGATTGAACAGCTTCCACATGAGATGTCTGCCCAAGATCCTGAAAATAAAGTGGGAAGACAAAATGCCAGACACAATGGTGCTGGAGTATGCAGGACTGACACACTTATCAATCACTATCAACAAGAAGAGGTTGTGATAGCTTGGCCATGTCAGGATAATGAGAGGAGGCCATAACCTCAAGAATATTTTGTACAGCAAGATTCAGGATGGCTCTAGAAAGCAGGGTCATCCTTTATGGCAGTACCATACCAGATGTGTGCAAAAATTATATGAAGTCATTCAACATCCAGATCAAAAGCTGGGAGGAGTGCACAGAATGCCATCAATCTGGAGAGAACATCTGGCACTGGGTAGAGCTCAACATGAAGCAGCTTTGATCCAGAGAATGGAAGCAAAGCGAGAAAAAAGGAAGCAGCACACAGTAAACTCAGACTCCAATTCAGACAACACCTGGATCTGTAAAACTTGTAACCAACTATGTTGCTCTTGAATTGGTCTTGTCAGTCACAAGCAAACTGTTCAGGCACCTGATTATACCTCTTAACACACAGCACCCTGATCCAGAGGTTGCCTACAAATCCAGTAACAAGAAAAATTAGTAACTAAATATGTTTACAAGGGCTGAATGATTAATCAGAGAAATTAAAGAGATATTGTTTGCAATTCTCAAGAGATCTTTGAACAGGCTTGACTCAACTGCCTACTGAAAGCAAAGAAAGCAGAATTCTGGAATACAGGTTGTAAGACTGCCCGATGAAACAGCAGTGTGAACAGTCACAGTCCAAATACATAATACAGAAGTACATATCATATTAAAATATGTCCATTAAAAAGTATGTTATTACTTACATTTTCAAATTCAATCCATATATAGTGGACTGTTAATCATCACAAATGAAAAAAAAAAGGTGTTACATGTCTATAAAAATTATGGAAAATTGATTTTTCTTTTTTTCTTTTTAAATGCATACAATAAGTCTGCAGTATGGTACACTTGTAACAATTGTGTAATCCTAAGACTCTATGCGCTTGCAGCAGGTCAAATAGAAGTGGTGCAAATTTGAGCCAGGGCTTTTTGCCTCAACACACATGCTTGGACATGCACTTTCTTGTGGAGCAAATTGTGCCACTTCGGGCAAAATAACCCTGTCTAGCTCCTTCTGGATCTGCAGCCAGGGGGAGCTAGAGCCCAGGGCCAGCACCTGTGCTGTCCGAGCAGTATAAAAAGCTGCCCTGGCAAGTAGCTCAGGGCTACTCGCTCTCAGGACCTTCTGGGGCCCAGCCAATTGGTACCTAGGGACACTATCCCTTGTGCCAGCTGGACTGCTGAAGCAACCATGAGAGTTCCCTGCACCTTTTACCCACTGTAGCAGTCTGGCAGTGGGGCTGCTGCCTGTCTGTGACCTGCTGCGACCTTCTGTGCACCTGCCAGACCCGGATGGGGACTGCACAGCCAGTAGAGGCATCTGTCCCTCTGGGCCAGCTGCCAGTGTCCTGTGGCTTCAGGGTTGGCCTTTGTGCGGCACTACTGCCATGTGTGCCCCCTGCCCGGCCATTTGGGCAGCTATCACCCAGAAGATGTTCTGCGCATGGTGGCCCGCTTTGAACTGTCAACCTATGTTCTCCTGGCCCCAACTGGCCAGGAGGTTAGCCACAGCCAGATGGGTCCACGGTGCCAGCTCTGAGCAGGCAGGGTCATGCCACTAGCCTCCCTACCAGAAATTCTAGTGTTCCCTATTGGAAAACTGAAAAATCCCTAATAAAAAAATCCCAAAGTCACTCTGTAAAATACCCAAAAATCCATGTTCCTCCACAATTAAAACAAAAGACCGCTATAAAGAGAGAGAGAGAAAGAGAGAGAGAGAGACAGAGAGACAGTGATCAGTTGAGCAATGTTTTATTGATATATCTAGTGTTAAAGCAATTTGGAAGACTACCAGTGTCTCTATCATCATAATAAAGTGAATTCTAAATACATGTTTCATGAATTCATGAATATATATTTTGCTGCCAGCCACACAGGCTACAGGCCCCACCAACAGGAGC
>NW_005842657.1:88246-147947 GCF_000455745.1 Alligator sinensis | reverse complement strand
CCCCAGCCCACCCACTCCCCCAGACCCCTCACAGCTGCCCTACCCAACCCCAGCCCCCACTTGTACCCCCAACAGCAGCCTCTGGCACTTAATTAAAAAAATAAGCCTCTACTTACCAAGCAGGGGCTGTGGGGGCTCTAGCACCTCCTGGCAGAGCCCCCCCCAGGGCAGCACAGGGCAGCAGGGTGCAGCAGGGCCTGGGCTGGGGCCACTAGGGCTGTCACCCTGCCCTGAACTGTGTGGAAGGACCCCAGTGACCTCAATGACAGCTCAAACTGCCAGTAACTGCTGGGTTTTTTTGGGGGGGGTTCCCCCCAATGGGGGGTGAGGCAGGGAAGGGATCGGGGGGCTCAGGGGGTAGGCAGGAGGTGAGGCCAGGTGGTGAAGGGCTCAGGAGGCTCAGGGGGCTGTGGTGGGGTTGGGGCCAGGTGGGAAGGGGATTAGGGGGATGGGGGAGTCAGCGGGGTCAGCAGGTGCCCCCCTTCACAGTCCCCTCCCCCATCCTCCAGCCCCCCAACCCCTTACTTACTGGCAGTGGTGCCTGTGTCCAGCTCCCCGCTGCTGGCATGCTGCCTACCCTGCACAGGCAGTCAGCGTGCCTCAGCACCAGGGTGAGGGCTAACCATAAAGACGCTCTGGCAGCCATAGCATCTCTGTGGAGGACCCATCCTCTGGTTGCCTGCCCCACTTTTTTTTTCTGTGAGGCTTTTTGACCCCTGGATATCCATGGGTCTAATTTTGCCCCCATGCTGGAAATCTGCAGTCCGGGGAACATTTTCTCATACCTGCACATGCCTCTTGCCACATCTCAGCAGGGTTTGAGATGCTGCAAGAAGCACGTGCAGGCTTGTCTGGATGCACCCTATAAGAGTATTTAGGGCATCCTAAGGGCATCTTAAGTATAGGGTTTCCAATCCTAGTTTAATATTTAGGGAAGTGATTTATGAATCATGTTATGAAGAAGGTCCAGGTGGCAACAATCAGGTTTGTTAAGGGATGAAGCCATTCTTGGGGTAGAGGGAAAAGAAGCACCAGACAGAAGCAATCTGCTTCCATTGTCTTGGGTAAGTATCACAGCCCTCAGCAGCATTTATGTTTCAGAGTTATCAGCAAAAGCAAACAAAATGCTTTCTAAAAATAATTGGTTTTGGACACTAAAACAAATCGTCCGGGTGTTCTTCTGATGAAAGAATAGAGGGCCAGCCCACTCACAGTACAGGTACAGTAATTTAAAAATGACAGGCAATAAAAGAAATATTAATTCTTTCTCTTCTGATTTAGCTGAACTAGAAAAAGTGTATATCATTTTATGTCTGAATTTGGTAAGTGAAAGTAACTCATGTTTTACTAGATAAAACTATTTAAAACATAAAAAATGCCTACTCTCATAATTAGCATATTTTGAAAAGGAAGTTGGCTCACTGCAAAATGTTTAAATATAGTATTATGTGATTATATGTGAAAGCCTGTAATAGGCTTAATAGGCTCATGAAAAGCATATTTACATCATATTACTTTTCAGTTTCATGTCATAGTAATGAACATTAAAAGTGTATAATAAAATCTTATTATGAAGCTGTTCAAATGTCATTTCAAATTTCAGGCTATCAAGGTGAAGGTGAAAGGAAGACCAGAAACACAATAGCTGGAGGACAAAAACACAAATTAGATGCCTGAGATGCAACAAGTAAGAAAAGGAAGGTCGGACTAGTATTTTTTACCTATGTACTATAAAGATGACTTATTTCTTACATCTATATATGCATAGTTTTAGCAAAATTTACACACTGGTTAGGTTAGCCCCTATGGAAATCTTCATTTATACACAAGTGGCCAGTTGACTATGGCATCAACATGTACAAATTAATCACAGAATTATAAAATTGCACTCTAAATAAATGGCTTATATCAGAAAATTCCATCGGCTACTAAGCTACCTTGCTAGTGTTTAACAACTTCTCCAGTGAGTGAATATTTGTCTTTATGTGGACATAGCTATATCCTCTTCCTGCCAAACTTGATATACCCTCAAGAAAGCCTGAGCATAGCACTGGGGCATGCACTCAGAACCCCTCTAAACTTCAGTGCTTTATTGCTGCATGTCGTTTCATCAACAGTAGGTACAAATATGCGTGCTTGTTCCTTTGTGATAGTCTCAGCCTCAGCAGGGAGATGGCATAGAGATGGCCTTTGGGCCCTTTTCCTTTTTTTCCATCCCTTCTATTTTATTCTACTTTATGACTCTCACTCTTGAATGGCAAGATTCAGCAGTCTTTCCTTGGACATCTCATTGGACTATTAGAAGAAAGCGTGTGACGTGATCATATTACACTGCCAAAAGAGGTACAGGCCAACCAGGGATGGGGAGGTGTATTGTAATATTTATGCAGACAGAGACTAATATTTCACTGTGGGTTTCAAGAATAATGAATAAGCTACATATTTTAAATGCTGTGGCCTTATGATGTCATTCAAAAGCCCTGACTTAATTACAGCTTTGTTCTGTGCATCTGGTTATAAATTATTTTGTTTAATGCTATTCTATAAGAAGCTGGTAGTTAACTCTTTTAAAATTAAAAAAAAAAGAAAGCTGGTACTTCAAAAAGGAAACACCATATTAAAATAAAATAGGATCTAGTACAGGACAAAGGGTGATATTGTGCTTAAACCACTGGACTGGGATTCAGGAACTTTACATTCAACTTAGGGCCACTGCAGACTTCTGGTGTAACTTTGGACATGGTATTTAATCTCTTGTCTGACTTCTTCTCCCCTATAAACACAGAACATAAATGCTGTCATTCTTCTGTCCTATGCTGTAGTGTATTTAGTTTGTGAGCTCCTTGTCACACCTAGCACATAGGACCTTGGGATCATCTAGCCACTCTCATAATAAAGTAATTACAGTGCTGGATAATACATTTGTGTTATCTTCCACGCTTATCGTCATGTTTGGGAGGAGCCTCTTGTAAACACTCCCCTTCAAAATCCTCTTTTCTCTGAGTCTACAAATAATTTGACAACATTTAGGCTGCCAGCCTGCTTAGACCACTTGGTATATTACACAATAATGTCTCATTTCCTTGAATGACTCAGCCTGTCTATTGATCTTTTGTGTAATCCATTTTATCCTTCTGTTCTTTTTTTGTATTGTGCCTCTTACAACAAGGCCCTCATCCACAACTGGACCTATGAATTATAGCAATACAGACAGACAGACATCGCCATACTCAGTTTCTTCCTCAAAAGACCATCCATTGAAAACCCCCATACAAATGAAAGGAATAAATATGAGGGCCTATAGTTTTCTCATTCCATGGATCACTTCATTTTCTGTTAGAGGATCACTTCCTTCTCCTCACTGGATAGCTGCCAAAATATTTCATTTTATAGATGACAAGGGATTTATTTAGATTAGGGACCCACAGAGCACTATCTGAGCAACATGTGAGGTGGATACCAACCAGTGGTATAAATAATTTCAAGACCAATGTTCTTTCTGACTAGTTCTGTTTAATATTAACATTGTTTTCTATTCACTCAAAAGCTAGGCAATCTAGCATCTACTCTGATGTGGATGCTCACAGCATTGTTTATCACATGAACAATAACAGATGAAGGAAGAGATGTGCTGAAGTACAACTTTGTAATCAGTGGCTGTTGATGAGTATTTATGATAGCATAAGCAATAAGTTAAATTACTGATCATTCTTCTCATTCATTGTGTTGATTAAGCTCTCTAGCTACATGAACAACATTTTAAAAGATATATAAGCTGCTGATGTAAATCTTTTAAAAAGGTGTTGAGAAGAAACTTAAGAGGGGTTTTGTTAAGTAACATGGAAGTGAAAAATTACACCATTAGAGACACTGAAGTGAAAAACTGCACTCACTATAAGAGCATTCATCATACTGATTGCTCCAAATTTTCCCTCAGTTTAACAAGTGGGAAATCTTCTCTATATAGTAAAGCAGTAATTGAAAATTTCTTCTAACTAGTTCCAGTCAGAAATTTTGCTGCAGCAAGAGATTTTAAAAAGATTATTCTCCTTCTGATTTTCAGTTGACTATGCTTTTTAGTCCTGGAGAGTCCTCACTGATAAAAATAAATTCTATTTTTATTAAAGAGAAAAATTTGCTTACTTGAATGGGCATCTGCTTTCTATGCCAAATAAAAAACTAAGTTTCAATATTTATTTTGGATGTTACCCTATATCAAGTTTCAAAATATATTATAGTTCCATGACATTATTCCTAGTCTTATTAAACATGGGTCAATTATGTTTTATCCTTGTCCATTCAGCAGTAATAATTAGTATAGTAGTACACTACCTCTCGACCTTTTTAAACTTAACACGCCCCTTGTGAGCCTCAAGACATCCCTCTAATGTTTGGATCTTGCCTTCATTCTAGATGGTGACCTTTGTGGGGTACAGTCTAGTTTTCAATTCATTTGTAGGGTACTGATACAATTGGACCCTAATAGGGGCCCATAGATACTACTACTATATAGAAAAGAAATAATAATCACAGAAAGCCTTAACTGGTGGAAAATATGCATTTCTTTGCTGTAGTAGTTGTCTGCATTCTAAATAGGACTAAAAGAAAATGGAGTCAGAAGTGACTGAGTACTTCAGGAGGTTTTTTTATTCTCTTGATATAGATTGCTTTAAAAAACAACAACATAATATAATGCTTTTTAACCTACATAACAAAACAGAGGTAAAATTAAGGCAAGCAGCAGGGTAAGGAAACAAACATGAAACTAGAAGCGAGAAAGGTGGCGCATAGAAGAAAATAAACTTATGAATAAGGTCTGGAATTAAATTGATTCATTTTTCAAAGCAGATTCATTCCTGCGTTCATATTTTTAATCATTATTGTGCCATGAATCATTATCCTGCAATATTAATATAACAGATGGCTTCTTTAGTTATTAGGTGATGCAGCATTATAAACTTTTAATTATGGAAAAAGGAAATTAGTGTTAATGCCTTCTTAATGTAAAATCTTTTAGTCAGAAATGGAACTTGCCATAAATGTTAATAAGTAATTTTTGAAGGCCATGAGTCATTGACTCAAGATGAGAAAAATTACATGTAAAATCCATCACCCCTAAAACCCAATAGTTTGCAGATGTCTCTGAAATAGACAGAGCTAAACTGGAGTGCCTTAGGACTCGATCCCATTTTTACCAATAGTATGACAACAACTTCAGTGATTTCTCCTACAAGCAGGATTTGACTTACAGTTCAAGAGGTTAGGAGAAAACACAAAACAATGTGGTCAATAAGGACCCAACTTTCCCTGCCCACTGTGGGTCATGAGGCCTGGGTGAGGGAGAGTCTTTGCCCTCCATCGAAGCTGACCTCGTGAAGGAACACCTTGAGAGGCTGGATACCTTCAAGTCAGCCAGCCCTGACAGTTTACACCCAAGGGTACTCAAGGAGCTGGCAGGCATCATAGCTTAGGCCCTGGCACAGATCTTTGTGAACTCCTGGTGCTCTGGTGAAGTGCCCGAAGATTGGAAGAAGGCCAACGTCATGCCAATCTTCAAGAAAGGGAGGAAAGTAGATCTGGCAAATGACAGACCCATCAGCCTGACCTCTATCCTGGGGAAGGTCTTGGAAAAGATTATCAAAGAGGCCATCCTTAACAGACTAGCTGATGGCAATATCCTGAGGTATATCCAGCATGGGTTTGTTGTGGGTAGGTCTTGCTTGACCAATCTCATTTTTCTTTTACAACCGGTGACCTATCACCTGGACAAGGGGGAAGAGATCAATGTCATATATCTTGACTTTAAAAAAGCCTTTGATCTGGTATCCCATGATCACCTCTTGGCAAACCTGGCTAACTGTGGCCTCGACCACACCACGATCTGCTGCCTGGGGAATTGGCTCCGCGTTAGGACCCAGAGGGTGGTGGTTGACAGAAGCCAATTGTCTCGGTGCACGGTCATCAGTGGGGTCCCTCAAGGCTCTGTCCTAGGGCCTATACTGTTTAACATCTACATCAACGTGGGCATTGGTGTCAGAAGTGAACTGTCCAAGTTTGCTGATGACACCAAACTCTGGGGTAAAGGATCCACACCTGAGGACAGGAGGGTGATCCAGGCAGACCTCAACAGGCTCATGAAATGGGTGGATGAGAACCTGATGGTGTTCAACACTGAAAAATGCAAGGTTCTCCACCTTGGGAGGAAAAACCTGCAGCATGCTTACAGACTCGGCAGTGCTACACTGGTTAGCACTACAGATGAAAGGGACTTGGGGGTCATGATTGACCACAAGATGAACATGAGCCTTCAATGTGATGCTGCGACTAGTAAAGCGAGCAAAATGCTGACTTGCATCCATAGATGCTTCTCAAGTAAATCCCGGGGCGTCACTCTCCCATTGTACTCGGCCTTGGTGAGGCTGCAGCTGGAGTACTGTGTCCAGTTTTGGGCTCCACAAATCAAAAAGGATGTGGAGAAGACTGAGAGAGTCCAGAGGAGAGCCACGCACCTGATCAGAGGTCAGGAAAACAGACCTTATGATGAGAGGCTGAGAGCCATGGGACTCTTCAGCCTAGAAAAGCGCAAGCTCAGGGGTGATCTGATGGCTGCCTATAAGTTGATCAGGGGTGCTCATCAGGGTGTGGGGGAACGTCTGTTCACCAGAGCACCCCAAGGGATGATGAGATTGAATGGTCACAAACTCCACCGTGACCGATTCCGGCTGGACATAAGGAAGAACTTCTTTACTGTCCAAGCCCCCAAGGTTTGGAATAGACTGCCACCGGAGGTGGTTCAAGTACTCACTTTGAACACCTTCAAGACACATTTGGATGCTTATCTTGCTGGGATCCTATGATCCTGCTGACTTCCTACCCATGGGGCAGGGGGCTGAACTCAATGATCCTCCAGGGTCCCTTCCAGCCCAAATATCTATGAAATGAGCACATTGAAATTCATCTCACATTTGAGCATTTAAATCCATATCACAGCAGTATGCAAAGGCCACCTGGGCAATTCTGAGCCATGGGCATCAATGATGCACAGAGGAGCATCCTCTGTCAGACTTTTTCATGCACTATTGTGCCTAAGCACCAATTAGAACTTACAAAACACACAAATGATTAATAAGAATGATTTACTATTTAGTATGTAACCTCTATGGAGCCCTGAGCATGTTGAGTGCTATGTACAAAGAAACATTCCCTCATGATAAAATGGGTAAGTAAATAATAACGGGACAAAACTGGAAACTTCATATCTAGATCTAGACCAAATTGTTTACATTGATTATGATCAGATCTGATGTTCAAATTTAGCCTGTCCCTACTAGTCTTTTTCCAGTTGAGCAAACACAAATAGGTTGCAATTTCCACTAAGCAATTAAGTTAGTCAGCAGCAGAGAAAGGGATCTTGGGGAATCTTTACACATGCTCTGGGGTGGGGGTAGGGTGCATTTTAATTAGAGTGGCTCTAAGAGCCACTCTAACTGAAGTCCCCAAAGTGTCTCATGTATTTAGTGTCCCATACTTCAAAATGGTGACAGGGGCACTTTAACTAAAGTTCTTTCAACAAATTTTCATTAAAGCACCCCTGCTGCCATTTTGAAGTGTGGGGATGCTGAATACATGAGATGCAGAAGATGCTGGAGCACACTAATTACACACTAATTACAGCACATCAACCAGCATCCCCACATGTGGGTAGGCACCCTTGGATTCTAGTCTCAGTTCACTAAAAGAGAACATGACATCCCCCACTACACTATACTTTGATTGGAGGTGGTCAGAACAATTTCTATTGCAGTTTCATTGATGCCAAGTGATTGCAGTTTTGACAAAGTCTTCAACAAGGATACTTGGTTCCAAGCCAAGTGAAAGAGCAACTTTTCCAACTTCTGGCTAGGACATTAGCCTATGGTAGAGTTAGTCTTTGTCTTGACTGAATACATGCAATCTAGGATAAAAAAACTCTTATTTGAATTAGAAGACCTGAGCAAACACCTGAACCTGGGTCTCCTACAGCATTCAGTATAGGTATCTACCAAGCCTTCCCCATTTTCTCTCTCTCAACTGTTTGTGCAAACAATGTAAAACAAAATCATCTTTTGAAACCTTGAAAGTTAATATGAAATGGAATTGATATCCTGTGGTCAACTCTAGTTTGGGTATGGTATCCAAGTAACTGCTCCGAAAATTAAATTCATGTTATTTGTCTTCTTTTGAGGGATGAGTTCTTTGTCATTATTATAGCCTTAATTATAAAATAAACTGAAAATCTAAATTGGAATACCATTATTTCCATGGTCAATAATTAGTTTCTTTTGACTTTGGTTTCTTTTTTTTTCTGTTCTGTTCTTTCATTATTACCATTATTGGGGTTAACCACTAATTGCTTTAATGATTAAATTATTGTGAAATTGTTATAGATTTTGTTCATTTCCATCAAATCAGGACAACAAATGCCCAGTCATATGATATCTATGACCAAATATCCAAAAGCAATCCTGCTTCCAAATTAGTACACACCAGTTTAGATATTTAAGTTATTGCACTCCTATCAACGTCAATATCATCTTCTATGAATCTGATAGGTAGACATTTAAATATCTTATTTGTGGATACAAACACGGACATATTCACACAGACATAACCAAGAAGACTGACACACAAGTTTGGCAAGATACTTCTAAACTTCTTAATTCTATTTTTTTTTAAAGTTTTGTAGTATCTACCTAATTCCATCTAACCCCTGGAAATCTATTTTAAATAAAGTGAGGTATATTGCAAATAAACCATTCATTTGATACAATTACTTAACCTTTCTGTGCGCCTACCTACTTTCATTGTACTAGTCTAAATGTGAGAATTTTACCTATGAATCAGAAACAAAACTTTCAACTCACCGTTCAAGTAGAGACAACCAGTGGCCACAGCACGATGTGATTATATAAATGCTACCTTACTGCCAGGAATGACGACAGAGCAAGTGAAATAGTTGTTAAAAATAGTTTTAAATGAGCCACTTTGTTCTGTATAAAGGAAGGAAACAAAAATTTTAAAAATGCAACAAAAAGAGGTAATGGGAATGGAAAGACCTTTAATAAGTCATCAAAACCTAAAATGCAGGAGTTAGTGGGGGAGGGCAAAAAACAAAAAATAAAACAACCTGCTAAAGATAACATTTTCTATTTAAAGGACGAGAGATGGAAAGAAACAAAGGCTGGAAAAAGAGAGGCTCAAACCTAAGTTATAAAGTTAAGAAATAAAGTCTACGCATAAAGGGAATTGTTTTCTTTGAGCGCATACTATAAGTATGGGCTTTAAACAAACAAGAGAAACAATAGCAGGGACTGAAATACAAAGGTTACAATTACTATGGAATCCACAGAGGAGTTAATGCTGGTTAGTGTTATTCTTTCTTTAAAAACCAGCAGAAAGTGTCTCCTAAAATAGCACATACAATTTTGCTTAAGCTTCACCTCTTTTAAACAAGCAATTACTATGATTCTTTGAAAAAATATAATTGTAATTACATTATGTACAAACCATCCACCTACTTATGATCCGTTCAGGGCAAAAAAACAAAGGAGAACAACAGTAATTAGCAATATTTTTCCTTCATTTTCAAGAATAAACTAATTATCCAAAGATGGATCTGAAATATTTACTTATAACATATTTACTTATAATGACATGCGCTTGCTACATAATCTGTTGCCTTTCAAAATACTACCCATATTCATGCTGCACTACTTTTGGGTCAAGAAGTAATGTTAATGCGCTATAGAAAGTAAGTCTCACCCTGCCCCGGCTCCTACATGGCCCAGCCCCCCAGGGGGACAGTAGATGAGGGGAGGGGGTACTTACCAACCTCTCTCCAGGGAGGCAGGGCGCCCCAATTTCTGGGCAGGGTCCCCACTTGCCTGGAAGTAGCACAGGTGCTGGCGGCAGACCCACTGCGCATGCACATAATTTAAAAGGGCCTGCCAAAGGAAGAAAGCCACAGTTGGGCTTAGGGAGTGGCGTGAGACACACGGGTAAAAGCTCATCATGCCCCCACATCCCAAAGCCCCCCAGCAACCCGTAACAGCCACGGAGCACCCCCAATGACCCCCAGCACAGCCGGAGGTAAGTGAGGCCCTTAGTGGGAGTGAACTAGCCCAGCTCAGCTGCAGGGAGGCGGCTGCCTTGGAGCCAAGGAGGGTTTCGCCCTGTCCCGGCTCCTACTTCACCCAGCCCCCAGGGAGCCACGCGACCAGAGCCTCGTGAGCACGCTACGCAAACAGGTGCACCTGTCTGCCTGGCGCATGAGTTAGTACGGAGTTTGTGCAGGAGGGTGAGCGGGAGGGCTTAAGGCCCTGCCTATGCACCCTAGGAAAGGCAGTCCCAGGCGCAGCCGGCCTCCCAGTGGCATCATGTGGATGGGCACATGCCACAACCCGAGGGTCACCGAGGGGTCTGTGGCTTCCCCCTCTGGTGCCTCAGAGGCCTCCACCCAGATGGAGCCCATGGTTCTGGGCTCCATGCAGACAGAGCCCCTGGCTCTTGACTGCAGGGGCTGCCTGTCACTTTTTCAGGCTGTGGGAGCATGCCCACCTCCACTTGCAAGGTCTTCTCCCTTTTGGGGTCCCTGGCGCACCACCTGGAGGAGCTCCAGGCCACAGTCTAGAGGCTGTATGCCATCAGGGATGGTGAGTGGGAGATAGACTCCTATTCCCAGGCCCTTCTCCCCCGGGAGGAAGAGGGTCTCAGTCACCCTCCACGACAAGGGATGACTCGGGGACCTCCCATTCTGTCCATCCAAGGGGTTGGACCAAGGTGGTCAAGGGCCCCAAGGCCTGCCACACCAAGGTCCCCACCCCACTGGAGCTTTGCAACAGGTATGAACCTCTTGCAGCCCCTGCAGAGCCTGCTAAGCTGCCATCAATTATGACCTTGTGAAAGAACACCTTGAGATGCTGGACACCTTCAAGTCAGCTGGCCCTGACAGCTGGCCTCCCCAGGGTACTCAAGGAGCTGGCAAGCATCATAGCTCAGCCCCTGGCATGGATCTTCAAGAACTCTTGGTGCTGTGGTGAAGTGCCCGATGATTGGAAGAAGGCCAATGTGGTGCCTATCTTCAAAAAAGGGAGGAAAGTAGATCCAGCAAACTACAGGCCCATCAGCCTGACCTCAATCCCATGGAAGATCCTAGAAAAGAGTATCAAAGAGACCATTCTCAACAGACTGGTCAATGGCAAAATCCTGAGGGATAGCCAGCATGGGTTTGTTGCAGGTAGGTCTTGCTTGACCAATCTTATTTCCTGGTCGGACCCAGAGGGTGTTAGTTTATGCAAGTCAATCATTGTGGTGCACTGTGACCAGTGGGGTCCCTCAAGGCTCTGTTCTTGGGCCTATATTATTCAGTATCTTCATTAATGATGTGGACACTGGCGTCAGAAGTGGACTGGCCAAGTTCGCCGACAACACCAAATTTTGGGGTAAAGCATCCACACCTGAGGACAGGAGGGCAATCCAGGCTGACCTGGACAGGTTCAGAAAATGGGTGGATGAGAACCTGATAGTATTTAACACTGAAGAATGAAAGGTTCTCCAAATTGGGAAGAAAAACCTTCAGCATGCTTATAGGCTTGGCAGTGCTACGCTGGTTAGCACTACGAACAAAAGGGACTTGGGGGTCATGATTGACCACAAGATGAACATGAGCCTTCAATGTGATGCTGCAGCTAGTAAAGCGAGCAAAACGCTGGCTTGCATCCATAGATGCTTCTTAAGCAAATCCCAGGATGTCATTCTCCCGTTGTACTTGGCCTTGGTGAGGCCGCAGCTGGAGTACTGCATCCAGTTTTGGGCTCCCCAATTCAAAAAGGATGTGGAGAAGCTTGAGAGAGTCCAAAGGAGAGCCACATGCATGATAGACCTTATGACAACAGGCTGAGAGCTAAGGGATTCTTCAGCCTGGAAAAGCGCAGGCTCAGGGGTGATCTGTTGGCCACCTATAATTTTATCAGGGGTGTTCACCAGGATCTGGGGGAATGTCTGTTCACCAGAGTGCCCCAAGGGATGACAAGATCGAATGTTCACAAACTCCTCCATGACTGTTTCATGCTGGACATACGGAAAAACGTCTTTATTGTACGAGTCCCCAAGGTTTGGATTAGACTGCCACCGAAGGTGGTTCAAGCACCTACTTTGAACATCTTCAAGAGACATTTGGATGCTTATCTTGCTGGGATCCTGTGATCCCTGCTGACTTCCTGCCCCTGGGGCAGGGGGCTGGACTCGAAAATCTTCCGGGGTTCCTTCCAGCCCTAATGTATACTAAGTCTATGAAATCTATGAAAGACTTGCTAAGGTTTCTCATGAACAGATTTTGCCACCGCACAAAACTGTTTTACTTAGGATTTTTTCTTCTCCTGGTTGGAAGCATACATTCTCATGCTCCAAAGTACCAAATAATCCATTTGCAGCCCAACAGCTGTTTCATTCTATAATGCTGCCAATAATAACATAGTGGCAAGAAGCATACACCTCAGCTGCAAAGTAATTTCTGTTAATTTTAAGGAATATAAATTCCTGATAAGGTAACAAAAATTCTGACTAGAGAAACTTCATTTGCAGTCATGCCATTCATTTGAGCAAGCAACAGAGATTGCAGCTAATAAAATAAATTTCCTTGAAGACAGAAAGAGAATGAGGCTGCTGACAGACATGCATTTAAAGGCATAAGGAGTTCTGATCCTCAGTCCCAACAAGTGTGCTTCCTGGCATGCCATACATGCAGGGCAAGATGCATGATTTGGGGATTAGATCCCTATTGTGCTCCACATGCTAGTGAAGGGGCAGCCCAGGATCATGATGCCTGGCTCCCCCTGTACTGACAAGTTGAAAGCCATGTATCAACAATCAATTGATTGTCACCTAGCTCTCGGTCCGCACTGGGGCTGTAACTGGCTCCTGTGTGATCCTTGGAGTCAGCTGATAAGATGATCATTGGCCAGGTCCAGGGACTGTGCCAGAGCTGGTTCAAACCCTGGTGTGGTTCTGATCCAGTTAGTGAGAGAAATTTCACTTTGTATGAGAATACAATAATTGAATAAACAATGATCCTTTTTTTTTTTTTTGGCTAAGAGTATCACCAAGTCTACTTTTAATTTAAAAAATCATATTTAAAATGAAAAATGTCAATTCTAACTTCAAAGGTCTTTTTGGTTATCTTTGTTCACCATATTCAGGGTTACCATAGTTTAAAGGAAAGAAAAAGTATACTGCCTCAGTTAAAAAAAAATACGTTAGGTGTCTCATAACGTTTAATTAATCAAAAGCCTTTTCTCAACCTCACTCTCCCACATACAGCCAGACATAGAATTATATTTTAGGGAAGATTTGCATATTTCATAATCTGTTTTCATTCCAATTTGGAATAAAACCAAAATTAAAAAAAAAAAAAAACCTCTCTGAGAAGGGAATAAGAACTTTATTTTTCTTTCCCATTTTGAGCCAGATTTCTCTCAATTTGTGAGAAAGCCCAGCTCTGCATCAATCACACTTCCACAGCTCCTGACTCAGACTACTCTACTACTCCTGGGGCAACTATCTCTGCAGGTTCATGGGAACTGGACAGCCAGGAGAGTTTGGGAATCTGAAAGCCATGAGGCAATGGCTACCTACATGGCAAGCTGCTGGGAAGCAAATGAGCTGGTAGAAACTTAGTTAATATCCTGAATATTCAACTGGCATGTGAAAAATATGCAGGACTGCAGAACATTCAGCTATTTGAACCCTCTATCCCACATACCATATTTTCCTTTTTGTGGCTGTCATGATAGTCACTGAGTACTTCACAATTACATGTGTGTAGCAGGGCACTGGAGTGTGCCCACTCCTTTAAGTAAGCTAGCAGCCAGCACAGATGCTTGAAGGTGGTTCAGGGGGCTAATAAGACACTCACCTGACTGGAAGAGGGCTCAGGCTGGAGTTTTATAAGCCCAGAGCCTGAACCAGTCTGGCAGTCTGTCCCTGACAGGCAACAGGGTTAGGAGCACTCGGCAGCAGGGTTCTTGAAGGAAATGCAACTTATAAAGACAACTCTGCAGACCTGGGATCAGAGGCAAGCCCCCTGGTCAGAGAACACCCGAGTTTTTACAGGCAAGTGGCCTCTGTTTTATTTTGAGCCCACAGAGGGTCCTGGTTCACAGGGAAGGGCTAAGCCAGACCAAAGGATCCCTGCACTCAGACAAGGGCTTCAGGGCAGACCAGGAGTCCAGAAGCCCAGAGAAGGGGTTGCACCCAGGACCAGAGGTCCTGGTGCCCAGGGAAAGGCTAAGCTGGACCAAAGGGTCCCTGAGCCTGGAAAAGGGGCAGCATGCAGGACCCTGGAGAAGGTGCTGCATGTAGGATCAGAGGCTTGAGAGTCCAGGAAGGCGCTGTGTAAGGAACCAGGAGGCTCTGAAGGCCAAAGGGGGCTGAATACATAACTAGGTAACATCACAGAGAGAGAATACCTGCGAGGCTTGGGGCACAGTGTAGGGGAGGTAAGGAGCCATGCACAGGTCCCTTAAAGTGGCAGATGCCCAACCATGGTACAGACCAGTTGAAAGGGCCTGCCAGCTTGGGGTGCAGGACTATGACTGAAGGGACCCAGGAAAGGCCAAGTGGGGATCAACACAGGCTGAGGCTCATGCTGAGCCCACAGGCAGCCTCCCTTTTATAACCTTCATTAAGAGCAAGGAGTGGCAGGAAAGATTCAAGTGAAGGACAGCGGCCAAGTCCGAGCCAGTCATGACAATGCTATATCCCCACCCATAAACGCTCTCAAGTCCTGTAGCGATGGATGACCAGCAAAGGAGCAGGTGTGAATATACTGGGAGCTGTAATTATAGACCTGCACACAGGCAGCTCAGGGCATAGGGTAACTTTTCACTGGACTGAAGCAGCAGTTGAATTTGGCAGCCCCCTAAGTGACTGAGCATCCCTATTTACAATCACACTGTTCAGCTCTGTAGCATGAGGAAGGGACTAGAAAAGGGGCCCTAAACATTGTCTGCTTCACCTTAACCCTGGTCATTGTACTGCAACTGATGAGGATCCCACTATAGTGGTTGAAAACCACACAAAAAGCCAAACAGGACAAAGATGATACTACTTATCATCAGTGCTTGGAATGTGCGCATGCTAACGGACTGTACAACAACAGATAGAGCAAAGAGAAGAACAGCTCTAGTTGATAGAGAACTAGCCAGATTCAACATTCAGATAGTGGCCCTGAGTGAAATTCACCTAGCTGAAGAAGGACAACTAACTGGAAAAGGAGCCAGCTACACTTTCTTCTGGAGTGGCTATAGTAAAGAAGAGTGACGTGCAGTTGGTGTTGGGTTTGCTATCAAAACACAGCTAGTTAGCAAGCTTACAAATCTCCCAAAGTGAATGATAGACTCATGCTAATGAGACTCCCACTGTCTGGGTAAAGTTCTGCAACTATCATCAGTGCCTATGTACATACATCTTAGAAGATCTTAGAAAAGTTTATTAAAGAGGCCATCCTTAATGGACTGGCTGACACCAACATCTTAAGAGATAGCCAGCACGGGTTTGTTGCGGGTAGGTCTTGCTTGACCAATCTCATTTCCTTCTACGACCAGGTGACCTATCACCTGGACAAGGGAGAAGAGATTGATGTCATATATCTTGACTTCAAAAAAGCCTTCGATCTGGTGTCCCATGATCGCCTCTTGGAGAAACTGGCCAATTGTCGCCTTGGGTCCTCCACGATCCACTGGCTGGAAAATTGGCTCCGGGGTCGGACCCAGAGGGTAGTAATCGATGGAAGTCACTCGTCATGGTGTCCTGTGACCAGTGGGGTCCCCTAAGGCTCTGTCCTTGGACCCATACTGTTCAACATCTTCATTAATGATGTGGACACTGGAGTCAGAAGCGGACTGGCCAAGTTCGCCGATGACACCAAACTTGGGGGCAAAGCATCCACACCAGAAGACAGGCAGGTTATCCAGGCTGACCTGGACAGGCTCAGCAAGTGGGCGGACGAGAATCTGATGGTGTTCAACGCCGATAAATGCAAGGTTCTCCACCTTGGGAAAAAAAACCCGCAGCATCCTTATAGGCTCGGCAGTGCTATGTTGGCTAGCACTATGGAAGAAAGAGACTTGGGGGTCATCATTGACCACAAGATGAACATGAGCCTGCAATGTGATGCTGCAGCTAGTAAAGCAACCAAAACACGGGTTTGCATCCATAGATGCTTCTCAAGCAAATCCCGGGACGTCATTCTCCCCTTGTACTCGGCCTTAGTGAGGCCGCAGCTGGAGTACTGTGTCCAGTTTTGGGCTCCACAATTCAAAAAGGATGTGGAGAAGCTTGAGAGAGTCCAGAGAAGAGCCACGCGCATGATCAGAGGTCAGGGAAGCAGACCCTACGATGACAGGCTGAGAGCCCTGGGGCTCTTTAGCCTGAAAAAGCGCAGGCTCAGGGGTGATCTGATGGCCACCTACAAGTTTATCAGGGGTGACCACCAGTATCTGGGGGAACGTTTGTTCACCAGAGCGCCCCTTGGGATGACGACTAGGTCGAACAGTCATAAACTACTACAAGACCGTTTCAGGCTGGACATAAGGAAGAACTTCTTTACTGTCCGAGCCCCCAAGGTCTGGAACAGACTGCCACCGGAGGTGGTTCAAGCGCCTTCATTGAACACCTTCAAGATGAAACTGGATGCTTATCTTGTTGGGATCCTATGACCCCAGCTGACTTCCTGCCCTTTGGGCAGGGGGCTGGACTCGATGATCTTCCGAGGTCCCTTCCAGCCCTGATGTCTATGAAATCTATGAAATCTATGAAATACTTGGATGTGATTAAGGACAACTTTTACAAAAATCTGGAGTCTCTTATCACAGAAGTGCTGAATAGGTCTGTGTGAAGCGGTAAGTATTTGTTCTGGATTTGGTTTCAGCCTATTCAGAGGGACAGTGATTCGATTTGGTGATTTGAATCACTGTCCTGATTCAATTCAGCTGATTCGGATTCAGAGATCCAGCCATAGACGATACAGGCAGTCCTCAACAATGCTGGACACAGCTTCCTCCAGCTGGTAAGTCTGTTGTGGTGGGTGGAGGGGGAGGGAAGGGGTGTGGGGAGGGCAGATCAATGCCCCCACAGTGAGTGAGGGATTGGGGCTGGGGCTGGGAGAAGCTGCCCAACTGGGGCAGGGCAGCATGGAACTCAGGAAGGAAGGCTCCCATCACTATGCAGCACCGGTCCAGGAGCTGCTCTTCTGGTGGCTCCTCTGGCAGCTCTCACCGCCAGTCTGGGAGGGCATGGGAGCGGGTATGTGCCCCCAGATCTGCACAGGGCAAGCTAGGCTGGGCTGCACTCCAGAAGGCAAGCCCCCACTGCGGGGCTGCACTCTGTGGGGTGGGTGGAGCCAGAGCTGTGCTCCAGGCTGTAGCTGGGGCTAACCACCCAGGGCGCAGCCCCGGCTCCACCCACCCCATGGAGTGCAGCCTAGAAGTAGGGGCTTGTCGCCCAGACTGCAGCCTTGATTCCACCCACACTGTGAAGTATAGCCTGGTGACAGGCAGCTGGAGTTAGCCTCCTGGAGCACAGCCCAGTGCATCCTGCCATGCGCAGATCCGGGGACACATGCCTGTTCCCATGCCATCCCAGACCAGTGGTGAGAGCCACTGGAGGAGCCATCAGAAGAGCAGCTCCCAAACTGGTGGTGTGCAGTGGTGGGAGCTCCTCCCCACCCCCCACCTTGGCTGGTCAGCTTGTCCCAGCCCCAGCCCCAATCCTTCCTTCACTGTGGAGGCGCTGATTTGTTCCCCCCCACCATGCCCCTTCCCTCCTCCCTCCACCCACCACAACAGACTTACCAGCTGTGTCCAGTGTCATCAAGGACTGCCTATATAGTCTATGGCCAAATCTCTGGATCTCTCTAAATCTCTCTGAACCAATTCAGAGGCTTTCTATTTGATTCCAAGTTTTTAATGAGTCTCCCAATTCAATTTGGATCTGGAGATTTGGCCGCTGAATTGGAGTGTGTGAAACAGACATTTTGCTGAGGAACTGCACAGCCAACTAGTAGCAATTGATGTGAACTCCAATAACATCAAGGAAAACTGGGCATCCTTCAGGGACTCTGTCTACTTGGCTGCATCCAATGCCCTCGGTCCCACCATATGTAAACATCAAGATTGGTTTGATGAAAACAATACTGACCTAGAGAGACTACTGAATGAGAAACATTGGCTCCATAAGTCCTGCTTAGAAGACAGCACTTCAATATCTAACAAGGCAGCCTTCAATAACATCAAGAGGATTATCCGATGCAAACTTGAAGAGATGCAAAACTCATGGCTGAGCAACAAAGCAGATGAGCTTCAGTCCTACACAGACAGGAGTGAGATGAAGAATGTCTATGATGCTCTGAGGACAATATATGGGGCACGGTAATAAGGAACATCTCCAATACTGAGTGTTCATGGCATCACGCTACTAATCAATAAGGGAAATATACTGCAGAGATAAGCAGAACAGTTCAAAAACATCCTCAATCAACAATCATCTATTAGTGAGGAAGCAATTGATCGACTGCCCCAGGTAGACATTAACATATCTCTTGCTGATCCTCCAACACTGACTGAGACTGTGAAAGCAATTAATTTGCTGTCATATGGTAAAGCACCTGGAGCAGATGCTATACCAGCAGAAGTCTACAAGGCCAGAAGCTTGCACATAGCTTTGAAACTGACTGAACTGTTGCAGTAAATGTGGACTTAAGGTACCACACCCCAGGAATACAAGGGTACATCCATCATCCACTTGTACAAATGGAAAGATAATAGACAATCTTATGACAACCTTGGGGCAACTCCTTGCTGTCAATAGCTAGTAAAATCCTCACCAGAATTCTGTTGAATCACCTTACGCAATGCATTGAACAACGGCTCTTGCCCGAAAGTCAATGTGGTTTCAGGAACAGACACAGGACCATAGACATGGTGTTTGCAGCTTGTCAACTTCAGGAGAAATACCAGGAACAGAACTCTAACCTGTACTTGACTTTCATTGACCTGACAAAAGCTTTTGATACCATCAGTTGGGAGGGCCTTTGGAAGATCATGGTAAAATTTGGTTACCCAGAGAAATTCATTGCAATGATCTGGCAATTCCATGATGGCATGCTCACTGAGGTTGTGGATGACAGTGAGTCATCTGAACCATTCCCAGTAACAAATGGAATCAAGCAAATGTGTGTGTTGGCTCCAACCCTCTTCGGTATGATGTTCTCTGCCATGCATACAGATGCTTGTTTGTTTGTTTGTTTGGGTTTTTTTGTGACTGTGACACTAGGATTGACATTAGTTACTGGACTGATGACAGAATCTTCAATTTGAGGAGACTACAGGTGATGATGAGGTTTCAGGAAGTGACCGTTCATAATCTTCTACTTGCTGATGACTGTTCCCTGAATGCCAAATCTGAGTCTGACATGCAATGGAGTACGGACCATTTCTCTTCAGCTTATGACAATTTTGGTCTCACAATCAACATTAGAGACAGAAGTGATGCACCAACCTGCACCAGAAAAGCCTTACGTAGAGCCTACTATCACAGTGAATGGCCAAACCCTCCAGGCAATGGACAAGTTCACCTATCTTGGCAGTACACTGTCACATGCAGTTCACATTGACAATGAAACCAATGCCAGAATTGGTAAAGCAAGTGTTACCTTCAGCAGACTACGTGCAAATGTGTGGGAGTGCAGAGGCATCAGTCAACATACAAAACTGAAGGTGTACAAAGCCATTGTGTTGCCAATCCTGATGTATGCATGTGAAACCTGGATGGTGTACAGATGCCATGCTATAAAGCTGAGCCACATTTACATGGACTGTCTGAGGAAATTGATGAGGATAAGAATGCAAGACAAGGTCCCAGACACTGGGGTTCTTACACAGGCAGGCTTTCCAAGTATCTATCATCTATTGCTGAAATCACAGATGAGATGAGCAGGCAATGTCACCAAGATGTCAGAAGAGCAACTGCCAAAGATCTTTTACAGTGTACTAAAAGACAGGAAGTGCTCTCAGGGGGTGCATCCAGATGAATCCACATGTGCCTCTTGCAGTATCTCAAAACCCTTTGAGACGCTGCAAGAGGCATGTACGGGAACAAAAAAAAATATTCCCCGCACTGCAAAATTAGACCCCTGGGTATCCAGAGGTCAAACAATAACCTGGGGGGAAAACCTAGGTCAGGGCACAGTCCCAAACCATGCCCTGAAGTAACCAGCAGCTTAATCCTCTCCAAAGAGATGCTCTGGCAACCTGCCAGAGCATCTCTGTGGTTGGCCCTTTCCTCAGGCCTGAAACACGCTGCCTGCCCATGTGGGGCAGGCAGCGGTGCAAGCTGCAGGGATCTGGACCTGGCTTCTGCCAGGTAAGTAGTGGGTTAGAGGGCTAGAGGAGGGGAGAGGGGACCTTCCCTAACTCTCCATTTGTTCCCCCTGACCCCGGTTCATTCTCCCTGTTCTCAGTTCATTCTCCCCACTACCTCCCCATTCTCCCTACTAGCTCCTCCCCACTAGCATTTGTTCCCCTATCTCCCTGTTCATTCTCCCCACTCCCCTCTCATTCCCCTTGCCCCCTGTTTGTTCCCCTAGCTCCCAGCTGGCTCTCTTAGCCCCTCCCCCCCCACACCCACTGACAGTAATAGAGAATGAGCAGAAGGCTGGAGAGAGCAGAGGAAGTCTCCAGCTCATTTCCAGGAGCTTGTCTCCAGCTGCCTGCCGGTCTCCAGTCCCCTGTGGTTGGCCCTTTCCTCAGGCCTGAAACACGCTGCCTGCCCATGTGGGGCAGGCAGCGGTGCAAGCTGCAGGGATCTGGACCTGGCTTCTGCCAGGTAAGTAGTGGGTTAGAGGGCTAGAGGAGGGGAGAGGGGACCTTCCCTAACTCTCCATTTGTTCCCCCTGACCCCGGTTCATTCTCCCTGTTCTCAGTTCATTCTCCCCACTACCTCCCCATTCTCCCTACTAGCTCCTCCCCACTAGCATTTGTTCCCCTATCTCCCTGTTCATTCTCCCCACTCCCCTCTCATTCCCCTTGCCCCCTGTTTGTTCCCCTAGCTCCCAGCTGGCTCTCTTAGCCCCTCCCCCCCCACACCCACTGACAGTAATAGAGAATGAGCAGAAGGCTGGAGAGAGCAGAGGAAGTCTCCAGCTCATTTCCAGGAGCTTGTCTCCAGCTGCCTGCCGGTCTCCAGCCCCCTGCTCATTCCCCTGCTTGTCTCCAGCCTCATGAGGGGGCTGGATAGAACAGGAGACTGGAGAGAAGCCCCTGGAGATAAGCTGGAGACTTCCCCTGCTCTCTCCAGCCTCCTGCTCATTCTCTGCTACTGCTGGTGAGTGTGTGAGACGGGGCTCGGAGAGCAAGCAAGGAGCTGGGGGAATGAATGGAGACCAGGGGAATGAATGGGAGCAGGGTGAATGAATGGGGATGGGGGAACAAACAGGGAGCTGGGGGTGGGGGTGGGGGGAACGAGCCTCCTGCTCATTCTCCTATTCTCTCCAGCCTCCTGCTTCTTCTCCTGCTCATCTCCAGCCTCTGAAGGCTGGAGAAGAGCAGGGGAATGAGTAGGGGACTGGAGACCAGCGGAAGGACCAGGGGGGCAGCCTGGGACCCTGCAGGCAGGGTAGTCCATGTACTGTTGGGGGGGTGCTCTTCTCTGTGGGGGACAGAGGACCATTGGTGACACATAGGGGGTGTATGTGGGTGCACGTTCATCCCCTGAGCGTGACAGTGCAGCCCCTCAGAAAAGGCACCACTGACACTATCGGCAGTGCCTGTGGGTGGTCACGCCACCACCCCCACCCCTGCCACCAGCAGCATCTGCAGGCAGTCAGCGATCACTGCTGACCATTGTTGTCACTGCCGGTGGTGTCTGCGGGTGGTTGCTGACCCCTGGTTTGTGCTTGCCAATCCACTCCCTGCTGCCAACAGTGCCAGCAATGTCTGTGGGAGCTGCCTGCTTACCACTGCTGCCACGCTTCTGCCGCCACCATCACCACCATGCCCCACCAACCACTGGGGGGCACATGGCATTCATGCAGAGGACCCACCCCTCCTAAGCAGCCCCCACACCCACAGTCCCTCCACACCTACCCTCATAGTGACTCACATCCCCCCACATCCCTCCACATCCCCCCACCCCACTTCCCACCTCCTCCTGCAAACCCCACATCCCCCCATCACACACCCACCATGAAACCAAAATCAAACATTAAAACAAAAGCAGCAAAAAGCCCCAGCTCAAATTTGCACCACTTCTATATGAGCTGCTGCAAGCGCACGTGCTTGCATGTGCGGATGCGCTCAGGGAGGCCAGAAGAAATGCTTCAAGGACTCCCTCCAATCATACTTGAAACATTTCAACATTGACCCAAGGTCTTGGGAAGATCTCGCTCATGATTCTTCCACCTGGCAAAGCCTCTTCCATATTGGAGCTACCAGCTATGAGCGGAGAAGAGAAGAATTGCTGAGGCAGACAAGAAGTGCAAACAGTGTAAATCTCACAACAGCAGCACAAAATGGCATCTCTTGCTCAGTGTACTATAGACAGTTCAAAGCACAAATTGGCCTGATTAGCCTTTCACATGTTCACAGAAACCAAACCAACCAGTGATGAAATTGTCATCTTCAAATTCACAAGAAAAACAACAACAAAAATTCTGACATTTCTTACATTTCAAGTGCTTGACTTTGTAGCTTTAAATAATGCTCTTTAAGGAACTGTGCATGTCTTGTAAATTAAAAGTACATTTTGAACATAGATAAGATACCTAAATACAATGTGAACATGATAATTTTGTTCATTGAGAAAAAATCAGTACTAGATAAAGTGAAGTTAAGCTGTGAGGAATTACTACTGCTGGTTAGAACATTGTGACAGTACATGTGAAATTTACCTTTTAAAGCTGGATTGCAAACACTTGAGTAATTTTGCAGTTAAAGTTCACAGCATTTCATGACATGTGGGCTATCTCTGACAATAAAATTAAAGCCATGCCACAGAGGCAGTTCTGTGTTGCGCTGTCTCTCTCATAAAATCTAAAAAGTCTAAAAGTTTGCAATTGTTCTTTCTCTTCACTTTATTCTGATGAAAAGCAATTGTGGAATGCAAATGTTCTCTATGAGGAGTTTCAATCTGTGTTGTTTTCAGGACAGGGCACACATGGGGTGCACATATAGATGTGCCCACTGAGACTGACTGATACTGTATGACAACCACACCTTATATCCTTCCAAGCCATATTGGGAAACTGCTAAATGATACTTCCCTATGTATTTTTTTTTCTTGCTGCCCTCATTGTCTTTAGAAGCTCAGATTATAACATTTAGCAGATAGCATGTCAGAATTGCATGGAATCAACTGTGAAGCCAAAGTCATGTTATATCTGTGTATTCACAGTGTGATATTCTACTAGAATATAACATCTCTGAAAGTAGGGTTAGAATATTTTTTCAGCCATGATAACCAGGAAATGTCCAAGAGGCAAGACTTTTTTTGATAACTACTATTGGACTAACTGAATAGCTGGGAGAGCTGTTGGATAAGCTATCAGGCATCAGGTACCCTTTCTCAGGTCTGAAGAAGCAGACACAGGCCTCATACCCAAAAACTCCTCCAACAGCTCTCTCAACAACACAGTTGCTCCACTAAAAGATATGACAAAAAAGTCTTGCTTCTCAGACATCTCTGAAAGTAAGTTCATCTAGGCTAGGGACAGACATTCAAAAAGCCTGAGCTTAAATTGATTAAATCTTTGCAGGTTAGTCTAACTGGGCTAGACTGAACTGATTTGTAACTGCACAGACATCCCAGACATGTAGGCACATGCCTGCAGTGGCTCAGGCCAGGCACCAGATTAGCTCTAATTAGCCCAGCAGGGAATTGATAACAGTGTTTATCACCCCTAATTCAGTGTTTATCACCCTATTAAGAAAGCAGAAGGACATTACCAGCTACCTGTTGATTCTGGCTGTTGACTCAGCATAGACCTTAGCCAGCATGTGGCTGCTAGCTAATACACAAACACCTCCTCAGCAAGACAGAGGGGAAGGTGGATTCCTGCTTAGCAGGGGATGGAGGGGAGCAGCCCACAGTCTCTTCTGGAGCTCCAGCCAGGAAGAAGAGGGGAGAAGCCAGCCCTGCTGTGGAACAGAGAGCCCTGCCCATCCCACAGTGCATGCTGGGCACTGGGGACTCTGTTTTATCTTAAGCCAGGAAGGGGCCTGGGACAGACATTGCATAAACCAGTTTGATACAAATCAGTTAACTCTGATACTACATTGAACTAGGTTTATCTCAAACTGGTTTCAGCCATTCTGAAACTGGTATATGTGCACTGAAGATCTGTTCTATTACAAGTTTAAACCAGTTTCTGATCACTTAACCCAGTGTATGTGTAATGTCTGCCCCTAGCCCCAAAGATAGAATTTAGCATTGTAACTGAAAATTAAAAAGTCCTATAATTCATTACTTTGAGAATTACTTCAAGTGGGTCTCTCAGTGCCCTATTTAGTAAAAAGATATTGGGAAAATGTAGTTCCTAAATCATTCATGAGCTTGGAGTCTGATGTTAAGGTGCCTAGGAGCCTAAGGGATTGTCTATCCTTAAAATAAATATTTTCATTTCAATTAGGCTTATGTAGTTAAAATGGCAAAACAATTATTGCATAGATAGCATTATACCATTATAAACAATAAATAAACAGTTTTGGAAACTGGATCTAGGTTCTTACAAGATGCAAGTGGCTTTTAAAAACTTTACTTATTAACAATAGCTGAATCATTTTTACATAACAATATAAAAATCTAAAACAATAGTATATTTTTATATGTAGGCTTGGCATTTTGCCAATGCAGACAGACTATTCTGGAAAAATCACAACATTTCTGTGCATGTCTCTTGAGCAGATTGAGATACATCCATATTGTTTAGTTATTTCATCTCTTTTCCTTATGCTGGGGTTCTTTTCTTCCCTCTTTGCACCTGTATATTCTTTGGTTGGTCCATACATAAAATTATTATATTGTATATGCTAGTAAAATGCACCATTTTTAAACTGGAAAAACTAAATCAGTCTTTTGTACTACATAAATAAGAGTGGGGGAAAACACGTTTTGAGTTAGCCTATTTATCCACCTCAAACATTAACAAGGAAAAGAAAAGAAAAGAAGAGAAAGAGAAGAAGAGAATAGAAAGAGACAAATGGACCAACTGACCATACAATTTTTTTTTTAAAGGGAAAAGTATTTATTTTAAGAGTCTATTAAATAGTGAATACAAAAAGTACCAAGAAAAAATAATACTGAAAACCCTATGCTTGTAAGATTTTAAATGAAACCACATACTTCCTCTCAAAGTTTGGAAAGATGGGTATTTCTCATGGCCAAAATAATGGAATGTTAAGTCATCCAGAGAGGCTAAGTTAATTAACAGCAGCTGTGTGCTGACTACAGTAAGAAGGGGTATCTTGCAAGGTGCCTTCTATTAAAAACTTCTGAAAGTCTAAGCACTTTAGTAACTAGCTTTGCACACACCCCTTTTGCCTTTCTTATGCTCTGAATTAATTAAGATTGGAATAATTACTATTAATTTAATAAAAAAGACAATAATCTATAACCTTAATTGATGTCATTTTGACCCAATAGAAAACTACAGAGCAGCCTGGTAAATATAATATTGCAAATAGTAATGAAGATTAAATTAATGTAAAGGAGGTTAAAATGTGAACTTTAATGTTGAGCCAAAGAAGATGGAAAAATAAACAGAATCCTTGAAGGGAATGCAGAGTGACTATGGAAAGCCTGGATGAATTTGCTGATTAGGCTTAGACACTAATGCAATAGTTTAGCGCAGGAGCAGGCAAAGTCTGGCCTGCAGGCTGGATCCGTCAGCAATGGACTCCATTTCCTAGCAGCCTCTGCCCACGTGGCTGCGACCAGTTTCAATGGAGTCCGGAGCAACAGCCTCATGGTGATAGCGTGGGACCGGGGTTTCCGTGTAGACCAGCCCCAGCAACGCTGACAGGCAACAGCAACACCAGCCTCTTCCTGGTGTCGGGGCTCTGTTGTGGTTGAGAGTAGGGCGGACTCAGCTGCTGCCACCTGTGCAGGGCAGGCAGAGGTGACAGTGCTGGGAGGGGTGGTTATAGGGAGCTATGGGGAATTTGGGGGTGGCTATAGCCCCCCCAAGCCTGCCCCTAAAGCCACCCCTGCTGCCAGGGTGTGCAGCAGTGTGGGGAAATGCTCTGTGACCAGGCTTGGATCTTGCAGTAGTGACAGCATGGTCCACAGCCAGGGCAGAGCCGCGATCGACAGACTGCATGCCCTGGGCAGAGGCATACAGGCAGTGGATCATGGCTGTGTCCCAGCTCCAGACCATGCTGTCACCACCGCAAGATCTCAGCCCAGCTGCAGAGCAGCTCTGCCCCCTGCTGCATACCCAACCAGCGCTGCTGGGGCTGATCTCCACAAAAAGCCCAGCCTCACACTATCACAGCAGGGCTGCTCCTGGGGTCTCCATGAAAACCAGACCCAGTCATGCGGGCAGAGTCTGCTGGGAAATGGAGTCCAGCTGCCGGCCAGATCCTCCATTTTGCCCACCTCTGGTTTAGGGAAACCAATCTGTCAATGTAATGAGATATTACTCAACTCAGGAATTGATCCTGCCTTTTAACGCACAATGCCTAGGCAGATTTTATCCCAACATGGATAGCAGGATAGCATCCTCTTTAACACTCAAAAAATACATTAAGAAATATGACTGGTACTTCAGTATTTTAGCCAACCTTCCCCACAATACCAAGGCTGCTAATAGGGCAGACCCAGCTTCCTAATTTTGTAAAGTATACATATATAAAATACAAATAACATTCACTGATCTTATGGGCATTGTGTATTAAGGACAATTAAGTAGGTTAGTGAGCAGTTTAAGTTGAGGCTTCTGTAAAGCTTTGTAAGTTCACCAAGAATGCATGCAAAACTCCCCAGTGACTTGGGGGCAGCTGTCTAGACTATTGTTCCTTTCAGTACTTTTCCCAACAATTACAATTATGTACAGTAATCCCAACAAAAGTAGCTGGACTTCACTTGACCAACTGACCAGACTGGTTCCCACATGCCTAGCTCCTTTTGTTGGAGTACAGGCAGGTGTTTGGTCATAATCTGGAGATCTAATATACATGCCTCTTCTACATCACAAAAGGTAAGTTCTTAGCCACACTCTCTGAAATCCCTACACTGCCATTGTGTACATCTGTAGGCAGTCTCTGAAACCAGAAGATGAATGAATGGGGGAAGACAGAGTATATGGAGAAACATGAAATATGGCATTGCTGGCCCACTCAAAATTGCCATGCTTAGGTCTGCATCTTAGTGCAACTTTGCTAGAAGAGAGACTGTGCATGGTCCTAGCACCCTGGCTATTTCACCTGAGCTGATCTACCAAAGGGTCATAATTAGTTTGCTTATGGTGTGTTGGCTGTGAATATGAAGGTGATTCAATTGATGTAAACATGTGGGAACCAGTTATCCACTGTCACTCTGCTGTCCTCAAATTACCATGTGCAAGTTAAGAGTCTTCCCTTGCCTTGTATTAATAAATGTGTACCATTAACATGTTTTGAAGCTATTTTTTCATTCTCTTTCATCCTCTTATTTTTTCATCCCTTTAAAGATCATAACCCTAAAGTGCTAAATTTTCAAAATTTCCCGCCCCCCCCAACCCTCCCAAGATCTGGGTTTTTTGGATGCGTGAGTATGTTTTGAATCAAGCAGAAATCATATGAAAACAAACAGGTGTAATAAGCCAAAAACAGGTCAAAGGACCAATATTAATTCCCCCTCAGTGGAGCTTTAGCAAAACACAGCCACCTGGTGTCACATAGCTTGCCTTGGAATCTAATCAAAGAAAGGCTGAAAATGCCATGAGAAGAGTCTACCTGAAACCAAGAGATACTGGGAAACCTCAATAGGCCACTGCTCATTTCCAATGATCTTGCAGACAAGAAAAAGGAAGCTTGCAAATATTAGTGTCTACCAGAAGCAAATCTCTGAAGTTGCTGCAACATGCCCATAATTTTTCCAGTGTCCAGCTAGTGAACAGCTTGCTGAATTTCAATTGCGTTTCTGCCAGCATTGTTTTTTAAATAACAGCAGGCCTTGGCACATAGAGGATTGATTCAGACACAAAGAAAGTTTCTGGACCCTATAAAATAAAATACAAAAATTCAAAATTTCTAATAGTTGGAGAAAAAAATGATCTAAAAACTGAAAATCAGAATTCTCTTGGGTTTTTGAACTGTGCAGAAGATGCTCTAAGTTTGAATCTAGATTCAGCCTCATGTGACTGCAGCATACTGGAGTGGACACATAATAGATCAAGGCTTAAACTAGCTATCTTGGCTGCCAATATCAATCTATCTGCAGTGGCTGAGATCTCATTGGGTGCATCTACATGAGACATTTACTGCACAGCAGTTGATTGATTAACTGCATAGTAAATGTCTCAGCATCTACACATGTGTCCCTATTTGGGTGCATGAAACTAATAAACTCTGCATCAGGGTAGGATGTGTAAATGCAGGTCCTACCCTGCTGTGGAATTTTTCCATGTGCAGCAGTGCACGTGTAAATGTGGCTGGCTGAGGCACAGGGGTGCTTCAATGCAGGGGCTGCCTGCTGGCTAGCACCCTTGTGCCTCAGCCAGCCCCTCTGCAGCACGCTGAGTCCGGTTAGAGAAGCCCCAGGTGTCACAGTACGGTGGAGTTAAATGCTCTGGGCGAGAACGAGGAGGTAATAACACGGAGGCAGAGTCCCTTGGCACTTAAAGCGTAATGCAAAAAGTTTTATTTTTGTACTCACGTTGGTAGTGAGGCTCAGTGTTCTTAAAGCTGTTACAGATACTGCAGTTATTCGCTCCCCTGGGAGAGATCACTCATTCGGGGTACGGAGGGGTCACCCGGGTTTTGGATATCGGTGGGCGTTCGGGAGACTGGGATAAGAATTGGCCAGATTCCACCCTGCTTGTTCAGTCTCGGACTCCGGAATGATTTCTTCCGGATTCCTTGGTTGTTTTATAAGACCGACACAATTGTCAGTGTCCCCGTGAACCAATTAGCTTCTATTATTCTGTTCGTTCCCTTATATGGTGGTCTCCCCCCGGGTTTGAGTCTCCCCCCGGATTTGAGGAAGTGCCCAACAGTTACGGCAATAGCGTGACAATATATGCAATGACTGCGGCTGCTATCTGTGAGTTAGAACATTTAGTACCTTTGTACTTCTCTAAAATGATGGCTGCTTATCTGTAAGTTAGCACAGTCAGCACTCTCCCAAAATGACGGCTGGTCACTCGGGAGCAAGCAGCAAATATTATATAACACCAGGCTGGCAGGATGACCCCCAGGGCCTCCTGCCAGCCAGAGCTGCTGTGACCTGGCTTAATGTGCTGTTTGCCAGGCACGCGTGTAAACCATGCACCAGGAGCTTCCCAGGACCATTAAACTGCAAAGCAATAAACTCCATTGTTTATTGGTGCCACCCAAATGGCCCATGTAGATGCACCCAGTGAGGGTTAATGTATTCCGCCTCACAGGTGCATTCTGCAACCTGCAATGACCGTCAGAATGCTATCAACATACAACATAGTAGATTAAAGTTAACTCCAATGCATCTATATTATACTGAAGACACTACTGCAACTACAAAGTAGAAATTAGCTTGTTTACCTTATTCTAATTTTACAGGGGACAGATTAACGCATGGATTCGGATGCCTCTAAATTTTGTAGATATCAAAATCTTGATTAAGATCTCTATTTTGCATCAGTTATTCCTAGCTATATGAATTATATTTTCCCTGATGACACATTCCCATGATATAAAAGGATACAGACCAATCAGCAGGGAATATAAGAAACAGTGCATGATAGTTTTGTTATATGTTGAAAGATAAGCTAAATAAATCAGAAACAACTGGTCTCCACACATGATATTGTATCAATGTACAAAAATAGGTAGTAACAGAATAAGGGATGGAAGACACCTGCTATTATATGGATTATGCTCATGTGTGCTTTAACATCTGCATTTCTCTTAGTATATAATTCATTATAAGAAGTGGTGTCCCTTCATTCCAGACCTTCTGTTCTCACACAAATATAGTCTCTCTCCCTGGCTGCAGCAGATGTCCAGAGCCTTCCCAATGGGAGAAGGTCTTTATCTCTACAAGGAGAGAGCACACAGTAAACTTGTGTGTAAATTTATATTGTACAAACCACTCTACATTGGTCCACTATGTGGACACACTTATCATGAATTATGTGCAAGATGGCTCACTGCACTTTTAAAATAAGCAACCTTACACACTAAGACTGTATCTTCTTTGAAGTTAATGACAAACTTGCAAAAACTTCAAATGGACCAAGATAATGGCCAACGTTACTTTTGGCTAGCTAATATGAGAGTACCTCCAGAACTCTAAACAGATTCAACAAAGTGCTGCTTCCAGGAAAACTTATTTTTAAAATTTGGGGGTTTTTTTTCTTTTCATACATTAGGAAAAAAATTCCTTTTCAGTCAGTTCCACTCTTCAGTGAGCATGAATCATCACAATTTGGGGCCTGATCAAATGCTCCCAATCAAAGTCCAGGCAAATCTTTCCAACAGCTTTAGAGGCCTGTGGCTCAGGATCACTTAAGGGCCATTTTGCAACCACAGTCCTATTATTAGCTGCTTTCTTTGATGCATTATATTTCAAATGCAGTAAATAAGGGGAGAATAACTTGTAGACTCGCACCTGATAACCTTTTTTGGCTTATTTCCTGGAAAAACAACAATGTTCTATTTCATTTTTCTTTTAGCTCTTTTATTTGATTTAATCAAACTTTCATAATTAAATGGACATAAAAAGGGTGAGGCTTGTGTACAATAATATATTTTCAGTTGGCTGTGTTGCAAAAGCATGTTTATTTCACCATATGTTGTTGCTTGACTCTAGTCTCTCAGCAAGACATCAGCAATATCACTAGTTGCTGACTGTGTAACAATAACCACCTTGAAAGCAGCTGAACTTGTCAGTAGGTTAGTAATAAAATAGAATTAGCACTTCCTTTACATGGTTTCAGTCAAAATCATGGTCCTTTGGGGAATATTACATCTTTGCCCATAGTGAGTTTGGAAATGAAAATAAATAGCCAGTAACAACAGACTTGCAATAACAGATTGGGCACCAAACCAAAAAGAACGTATACTGTAACAATGCAACTTGCTTAAATCAATGTCCCAGAAATATCAGTTCATTTATAGATAGCAAAAAAAAATGAAATGCAACTTTCAAACAATGTTATTAGATGTCAAAACCCTGTCACACAAACATCAATTTTTAGACCACTGATAAATCTGCTTTTGTCGCCTTTCAAACTTTTCTATCTCCAGTCCAATTAATTTGTTAAATTTCAGGTCGGCTTCTATTATCTGAAACTAGCACATGAAACATAAAAAGAAGAACAACATGGATTTTTTTCCTCCTGAAGTTGCTAGTATCTTGTAGCTGCCCTGGGGAGAAATGGAATGTCAGAATGATCTGGAGCCCCTCTCATATAACAAACAGAAAGAAGTAGAAATCATTGATAATAATAGCATAGTCTAACCCCCAGTGTGTCATATAAAATAATTAATGCATACACTGTGCCAAGACACAAATTAAGACATTAATGCTGTAGAACATAGCTAAAGGCTGCAGGCTCCTTGCTTATCTGAGAACCATTTGGAAAGTAGGGTTCTAGCCCTCATGATAAACTGAACATAAAAAATACAAAGGTGTCTGAGTCTGCAGACAGATTGCAAGAATAGTTTTGAAAGATGCGAACTGCCCTATTCTTCTTCAAGACTGGTTAACTACACCAAAGTAGTGATTTGAGACTACAGAAACAACACCCACAAGGATTCTATACTTTAACAGCAGAAAAAAAATGCAATGACTCATCTCCTACCCATCCACCCACTAAAATATACCCAGCTATTGGGCTAAGTATGCCTGATGGGGAAAATGGGCCACTCAGTAACTGATGATGCTGTTTGAGAGAAAAATGGCTTCTGCAAGGTCACAGTGGGGTAGCAGAGCCACAGAGAGTTCTGCATATCATAATGTGTCCAGATATCACTACTTTCTCTTCACTCATATAAATCGTCCTTGTTGTTTATAGGAGGGCTTTTAAGATATTCATCTACGGGCTATATGAAAGCCTGCCTCCAAAATCTCTAATAGACAAAAAGTACATGGTGCAGTTTTTAACAACACAATTCTTTCTCACTGAACTTGGAACAACATATTATCTTCCAACTGGAAAACAATGATGAAAAGCTTAAAATAAACTGTTAGTCTACCAGATGACCAATCTTTCTGGTATAAAGATAACTCAGTATCATCCTCATACTATTGTATATATTAGTCTTCTGATAACATTTTCATCTTACATTACATTTTAGATGCACACGCTCATACTAAGACACCATCAATAAAGGATAATAAAGTATGCAAGTATTCAGGGCAATTTACTTGGGATTAAAAGCCATCATAACACCTTTTAAAAATTAGATGTTTACCTGCTCTTTTAGTCTTAGCACTAGTCTCTACCTTTCAAGCCACGTTAATGACAAAACCTATATTGAGAAATACATAAAAACCGGCAGATGAAAACCAGCAAACTTGAAAGTAATTGTGATTAAGTACACCAGCAAATGTTCTTATAGCCTCAGTTTCAGGAGTCATCCTTCATGAAGTCAGTAGCACAATAATAAATAGTAAGTAATAGGCCTATGTGGGTTGGTTCTAAACTGAGGTCTAAATGAGTAGCATTCCTAAGTGGGTACAGTTCAAAGGTAAAAATACAAAACTTAATCCTGTACCAGTAGACCTACAAAAACACAGTCAAGCTCCTGGTACAGATTTACAGCCTCCCATCAGTTAGAATTACACCCGGCTGAGTTCTGCATCATTCCCAGAAGCATATTATTTCTCGCAGAGGCATTTTCCCCTTTGTGTGGAAAAAAAAGTTATAATCCATTGTTAGGATGGATGTTGAGTTACTACCACACAACCAGTCTTCTGTTCGCTATTCCCTTCAAAACCCTGCAATTCAAACACTGAAAAAATAGGAACTATTTAGTTGCAGCATCTACTATGTCTCACCTAACAGATCACCATCATTACACAAAAAGTATCACACACCTAACAAATGCAAAGTTAAGGTAACAGGCCAAATGAAATGAAAAAAAAAAAAAAAACACAAGGAAAACAACTAACTGTATAAACCAAAATTGTTTTGCATTGGATAAAGATGCAATGATATATAACTGTTATGGAAGAATAAGGTATCTTAATATTAGCTTAATTTATTGCCACCCTTAAAAGAGGCACAGTTAATGTTGACTGTATTCAAAAAAGATTTCTTCTCCCTATATAGATTCAATGTTATACCCCAATGACATTCATGATGCTCAAACATATGGCATATTTTCGTTAAGAAAATACTATTTAACTTTCTATCATACATTATTGTATTCCTACTTTATTCATTGTCCTTGTAATCAGAGTAGTTGTATTTCAGCTTTAAAATGAAAACTTCTAAAAGGTAATAAGTAAATGGCATGTTTGAACAGAAAAAAATTGTATCCTTTTCTTTAATAGAAGCTCTGCCTCATAGCTCACCTACCTTCCCTCACTGACCATAGATTAAATTTAGAAATAATTTGTACTTAATATGAACCAATGTGTAATTAATAACAACAATACAATACTACGCTGGCAAAGTTTAACTATAGCATAAAATATATAAGCAAAACTTGTGGGTTTTTTTACTTACATAGTTATACTCATGCTTTGTAAGTGTTTGTTTACTCAGCTAAATAGTCCAGGCTTGCAATGCTTATGCTAATGTATGTACATTCTACTTCAATAAACACTAATACCACAAAATTCATCATAAATGTACACCATTAATAATATATTTTGTAATAGGTCTTAACAAATTCATAACATGATATATTTTTAGTTTAGTGTTTATTTTTATACTCATAGGGCATGTCTACACAAGACATTTACTGCACAGTAAATGTTGCACGTCTACATGTGCATCTACGTGTTAGGCTGGAGTAAACTAATTTACTTTGCAGCAGGATAGTAGCTGTAAATGCAAGTACTATCTTTCTGCAAAGTAAAAACCTCTGCAACAGCACACGTAGATGTTTCCCTGGCTGGCAGGAGCTGAGGGTGCTTCAGTGCAGGAACTGCCTGCCAGCTAGCCCTGCACTCAAGTGCCCCTGTGCCCTAGCCAGCCACCCAACAGCACGTTGAGGTGGGGGAAGCAGCCCTGGGCTGGCAGACTGACCCCCCAGACCTCCTTCCAGTCAGAGCTGCTCCAACCTGGCTTGATGTGCTGCAGACCCAGGCACATATGAAGACAGTATGCAGGAGCAATAAGTTCCAGAGTTTATTGCAGCATATTAACTGCACATTTAGATGTACCCACAGTCTTATATTAAAATGTATGCCTATACCCTGCATAATTTACTTGACTTAAACAATTAATCTCTGTTGAAAAATACTATTTTATATGTTGATTAATCATTAATGAGGGAAAATGTTCTTTCTTTTTCTTGAAGTATTAATACATGTAGTCTAAACTGTATAACATGATATAATTTTATATATGATTGTATTTTACTTAAGGTAGAATGCAATGGTCTTTTTAAACTAACTTTACAAACTAGTGAAAACATTAAGTAAAAATCTACCTTAAACTTTTTATTTCTTTAATCCTTCTGTATTAGGTAAAGGATATTTTTTCAAACATGGAATACACATTTGGAAGTCCATGCCTCATTGAAAGCCAACTGCATTAAGGCTCCTAGGTGGCCAAAATTACAAACTATCCTTCATCCTAAAGATCCAGATAGTGTCCCAACTCCCAATGACACTCAACAGGCTATATGGTCTCTGCAGCAAGCTAGTGGGCAGTAGCCCAGTGTAGCAAGCTCAGGCTAGAACAGGCTGTAAGTAGGAACTGCGAGCCAGCTCTGAATAATGGGCACAGGTGATAAAGATAATTGGCTGGCACAAAGGGAGTTAAAACCTTCATGGAAGGGAGCTAGGAGAGACAGAGACAGATTGAAAGGGACACAGAAGACTGGACAATGTTTGTGCTTGTTTACTCATTTGGGGATTTGTGTTTGGTGTTTCCTTTGAGGCAAGAGTGCTCAGGAAATAAAGAACTGTGCTAACTCCTAAACTGCTTAGATGATTATATAAATCCCTCTAGATACCCATCTGCAACTTTAAGTTCTTAAATATGAAGTAAATTCAAGTTCTTAACTAACTTTTTGACATAGAACTTGCATGTTTTAAAAAAAAATTACCCCAGAAACATTACATGGCACATACCCAGAAGGCCATTTGTTTCTTTTAAGTTGCCAGCAAGTGATAAGAATGTGATGAGAGTTCTGGTCTTCTGTTGTTGGGGTTTTTTGTTTGTTTTGTTTTTTAATTGCATTTAACAGTAAAATATTTGCTGAACACAATGTGGCAAAAATGTTAATGATGTTTGCTACTTTATCACTTGCTTTGTTAATACACACTCCGACACATCTATCAAGGTAAACTTAACTAAGTATTCACTTATTGATGAGAGTGGGTGTGTGTTTAGATTCCTAATAAGAACATTTCAAATAAAGTTTTAAATCTGCTTTTTTAAAAGGAGATAATGCTAATACCCACAAGAGAACACTATTTCACTAGCATTTTGGGTGGTGTTGGAGACATTTTATGGCACATACTAATTGTTCTGGTCTCCTTAGGGTTTGCTTACCTTAATGGCATTAAGTAAAGCATTAACTAATTACTAATTAATTCTGGGGTTGGCACTCCTTGGACTAAAAGCGGCAAAGAGAGTATGTGGATATATATGCCCTTGCATGAAGCTACACTGATTTCAGCATGGCCAACATACTGCCTTACTTGCATGGAACACTTGCTGTGGCCACTTCCTGTGGCCCACCTTTAGACCAAGTAAAAGGGATGATAGAAACTACCTTCTCATAGTGTGTCCTGTGAGTAGCTGTAAAATAAAAATAAAGTCACCACCAAAGCAATTGGAATTTTGATTTTTCCAGTTTTGGTACACTATACTTTCCAACTTTGATATACTAATTACAGGCTGAACCAGAGCAACATTTCCTATCTACAAAGGGAAAGCTTGACTGTTCTTCAACTTAATGTTGAAGGCTATACCTCGCTCAAGGAATCAGTGCTGGGCTGCATCACCAGGAAAATGAAACTACAAGCAGTCCTTCTACAAGAAACAAATATAGAGCAACTGAGGAAGATGAAGCTTTCAGGCTACATCCTTGTAGACCCTATAGCTGGCAGGATCTACAAGGTAGGAAGGAAGGAAGGCCTTCCTACCTTCATCAGGAATAACATGCAATATACTACCAAGGGACATAACACTTCCCAGAGTGCAACAGAATGGAGTGCTGTCCAGGGCAATGACATAATTATTATCAATATATACAGGCCACCCTCTGCTGTGTTGTCCATCACATCCCTATCTTTTTACAACCAAATGACCTTATAGTCAGGTTATTTCAATTGTCAACATCAAAATTGGGGATACTCCATTAACAGTAGCAACAGAGACAATCTCTATATCTGGACAAGCTTGAATAACATAACTGTCATATATGACCCAATGGAGCCACATATCTTCTACTCTGGACACTGGAACATTTAGACAAACCCAGATTTTGTCTGGTAGATGGACAACTCAAATAGAATACCAATAAGAAAAGTATTTGACACTTTTCCATCAGCTCAGCACAGACCCTCACTCATCAGCACTGACAATATTTTTCAACCCACACCACCCAGCCCAGACCCAAGATGAAACTTTCAGAAAGTGGATTGGCAGAAATACCAAAGGCTGACCAGTAAGAGAGGAACCAATTAGAGCAGTGCTTCCCAAACTTTCCCTCAGCATGACTCCATTTATGGCCCCAATTCTTCAGCATATTCCCACTTCCTCGGTGTGGCCCCTCACTCCCAATCCACAGCCCTCCACCCCCACAACCCCATCCACTGATGTTGTGACCCCATTTGGGGTCACAACCCACAGTTTGGGAACCAGTGAATTAGAGGATCCATCAGAAACCAACACTGATCCAGGCTACATTACATGTACAAACTGCCTAATGGTCAGAATCAAAGCCAAAAAGATCCACCATAGCAAAATTAACAGTCACTCTCAGACTGACATTAGCCAAACTAAAGATGTTGAAAAATGCAGACTATTCAATTAAGAAGTTGTGAAAGCAAGTTTACCTAATAATTTAGCCACCAAGGTTTGAGAAAGCTTAAAAATTAACAAGTACAATGCTGGTGTGACAACATTTGGCAATAAAAATGCAAGAAAAATGATGATTTGTTTAAAGAGCGCTCGGAAACCCTTCTACCACTGGTTGAGAACAAATGGACAGCACTAATCATCTACAAGAAATCTCCCATTACCACAACCCTGGAAAATTTGAGAAAAGCTTGAATAGCAATGCAAAAGGAGGCTAAGAAGTGTGCCCAAGATTTTGGTTGAAACTCTGTGATGCTATTCAGAAAGCAGATAACATGGGTGAGAACTGCAGAATGTATGAAGGTATCAAACAAGCAAGTACATTCAAGAAAAAAACTCTGCTGAAAGACTTAAACAGAAATATCATCACTGATCAAAACAATTTGAACATTGGACTGAACATTACGTAATACTATACTCCAGTAAGCCTGAAATCAAACATGAAGAGCTCAAAAGATGATCACAGCTTGAAGTTATGATGGACTCATTGTCCAAGTTATGATGGACTTGGACATTGAGCCCACATTTGAAGATTAGAAACCATTAAATTGATTCCTAGGAATAAGGCATCCTGCAACAGCTGCTTGCCTGCTTGAAAGCTACAAGTGTGCCAACAACAAATTACTTTGAAAGCTCCATGAAATTATACCTCTTCCTCTTTTCCAACAGCATAGTACCACAAGGTTTAAAAGATGCTTAGTTTGTAAAATTATGCAAAAACAAGATTGAAACAACTGTGACAGCTATAGAAGTATTTCCTGGTTGAACACTGTTGGAAAAGTTGTCACTGCATTCTGCTGCCTAGCCTGCAACCTCTAGGTGAAAGAATCTGTCCTGAAAGTCAGTTCTGATGTTCCACCACTGATATGATATTTTTGAACAAGCAACTGCAAGAGAAACTGTAGAGAAAAGCAAATACCACTGTACATAGCCTTCATCAACCTGACAAAGGCTTTTGATACAGTCAACAGACAGGGTGTTTTTACTGTTCTGCAGAAACTCATTTGTCCCCCCAAACTGTTGAACATCATTCACTCACTACATCGAGATATGAAGGCAACTGTAGTGTACCAAAAAGAGAATCAAATGCCTTTGATATCAACAATGGGTGTCTTAACTCCCATGCTCTTTGATATCTACTGGGTGCATCTACATGTATCGGTATGGCACTGTTGTTACTGTGCCATAATTTAGTACTGCCTTTTGGACAGCTGGCACTGCACCATGCATGCTGTGCACAGTTAGTTTTAGGCACTACATCAGCATAGCAATGCACTACAGTGGGGAAGCGTATCGCTACGATGATGTAGCTGTCGTGTCATGGGGTTTTCCCATGGACAGTACATCTCCATAGTGCATTGCGTGTAGATGTGCCCACTTTTCATTCATGCTTCTTCATAAATTCAAGGACAGCAGTGATGGCATTTATCTTCAAACCAGTCTAGATAGAGGCTTGTTCAACAACACAAGGTTTAAAGCAAAAATCCGGGTAAAAGCTGGTTCTGAGAGATTTCATGTTTGCAGATGGTGAGGACTTTGTTAACCACAGTGAATCTTCCCTGAAAAATCTATTGGGCAGATTTTCTGCACCATGCAAGAGCCTTGAGTTGACAATTAGTCTCAAGAAGATTGTGATCATGTACCAAGGGATGGAAGAATCAGTGCCTGACATCAGTCTGGAGAGTAAAGCTCTTGGCATCATTGTCAGCTTTTGCTACTTGGGTTCTAAGATCAGCATGAATCTTGACCTTCAGACTGAACTGACTAACAGAATTGGAAAAGCAGCTAAGAATTTCAGGCTATTACAGAAACATGCATGGAATAAAAACAAACTATCAACTAAGGTGAAGATTTGAATCTAAGAGACTTACATGCTGTCATCCCTGCTTTACCATTCAGAACTGTGGACTACATATGCTAGGCACAGCAGGAGACTGAACAGCTTCCACATGAGAAGCCTGTGCAAGATCGTGAAAATAAAGTGGAAGACAAAATGCCAGACACAGAGGTGCTCAAGCGTGCAGGATTGACATACTTAGAAACCACTATCAAGAAGAGGTTGTGATGGCTCAGCTATATCAAGAGAATGGGAAGAGACCATATCCCCAAAAATATTTTGTATGGTGATATGAGATGACTGTAGAAAGCAGGGTTACCTTCTACCAGGATACCACAATATGTGCAAAAATTATATGAAGCTATTCAACATCAGTGTAAAAAGCTGGGAGTGCACAGAATCCTGTCCAATCTAAAAGGAACATCTGGCACTGGGTGCAGCTCAACATGAAGCAGATTTGATTCAGAGAATGGAGGCAAAGCAAGAAAAAAAGGAAGCAGCCAGCTGTAAACTCAGACTCCAACTCAGACAACACATAGATCTGTGAAACTTGTAACAAGCTGTGTCACTCTCAAATTGGACTAGTCAGCCACAAGTGGATTAATCAGGCATCTGACTAGACCTCTTATGAGTATATCATGATCCAGAGGATTGACAGTTGCCTATACATTGAAATAACTCTGTGTACTTAGAGGCTATAGAAACCATTATGTGCCATGCTAGGACAAGCAGTATGAACAGCTCTTTAACATCATCAAGTAATGCAATGACCCTGTAACTGTAAAAAACTGCAGAACAGCTGGCTACCACATTGAACAATATCAAAAAGGAGAGATGGCTTACTACCATAGAAGGATTGGATATGACCCACTCAACACTTACAGGCAAAGGCAGCCAAAAAACAGCATTGCCCTGCATCAGCAAACTCTATCATGAAAATACCATGCAACAACAGTGAGTACAGTAACCCAGGCAAGCAACACAGAAATGATTAAGCACCTGATTCATGAATAACGTAAATCACCCAAGCTTAATTTAAAGGCTCCCATCTCTAACAAAGAATTTAAAGCAGCTATTAAAATGATCAAGACTGGCAAGGCTACTGGATCAAATAAGATATTCCCAGAATTTGTTACCAAGCTCAGAACCACTATGAAAAGATGGCTACAGAAATCCATGTATAAACATCTAAAAAGTAACAGACTTCCAAACATCTGAAGGAACACTGTTGTTATTGCTATCCTGAAACTCAATAAACCACCTGAGGATCCAAGGAACTACTGACCCATCTCACTATCCTACATTGCATACAAACTCATGGAGCGCATAATTCTGAATAGTATAGAGAACATCACTGATCCCCAGCTCCCAAAAGAACAAGCTGGCTTTCGGAAAAAGTGGTGTACTACTAACCAAGTTACATTACTTGCATCTGACATAGAAAATGGATTTGAAATGAGGCAGAAAACAGGCACAGCTTTTATCGACCTCATAGCCACTTATGATACGGCATGGCACCAAGGCCTCAAATATGAACTGCATTCTATGATACCTGACCGCAATCTATGCACTTTCATCATGAACATCATCTCCAGCAGATCATTAAAGCTCACTACTAGTCAAGGAGAAAACAGCAGAGTATGAACTCTGAAGAATGGAGTCTCTCAAGAGTTAGTGCTAGCACCAATACTTTCCAATGTATATATCTCAGCTTTTCAGCATACATCTAAGGGATACATGTATGCTAACATGTACACACTTTCAGCACCCTGTTACCATAGTAGCTCAAGGAACTGACATGACAAGACTAGAAGAGATACTGAGTACAGACATAGGACTCATTGCTATCTCTACAAGTAATGCTTAAAGTTGAACATCAAACATCAGCATCATCAGTCATCCACCTGGATTATCATTAAGCCAAGATCACAATGAATATTAGAATAGGCAACCATATCCTCCATGCGGTAGGTAACCATAGAGTAGGCAACCATACCCTCCCTCCTGGCTGTCTATACAGGTGCTCCAGGGGACGGGGTTGACATTTTAATTAGAGCAGTCTCTGGACACCCACTGTAATTAAAATGCCATGACAGTGAGGCATGTTGGAGCATTCTAATTAAAATGCTCCAGCAGACTCAATTAATCGAGTCTTTTCTGACATGTTCTAATTAGAACACATCAGAGCACATGTATAGGCATCTCTTGAGTAAACCCCAACCTACCTAGGGGTCCCATTAGACTGTTCCCTCACCTATAAATATTACATTCAGATGATCAGCAGTAAAGTATCTGCACAGGTAGCTGCCCTAAGGTGTTCAGCCAGCACAACATAGGGTGCCAACTTCAAATGCACAGAAACACTGCCCTTGTGGTGGTGTATACCCCAGTAGAATATTGTGGTCCTGTGTGGTCCAGGAGTTGTCACACTAAAAGATTAACACTACTTAACAGTGTGCTGAGACTCATACCAGGCTACACAACTTATACACATGCACAGACATACTCCCTGTACTATTGGGCATTAGACCAAGTTATATAAGAAGACAGGCTCTAACATCATGATTGGCAATAGATGTAAGAGATTATGAGTATCACCTGCTTCATTGACTATTAACTGAAGACCCAAATAGAGGAAGGCTTAAAAGACAAGCCATTCATACATGAAGCCCACAAGCTCCTACACGAGATTGGGGATGCTGAACCAGACCTATAGGCAGCAATGGAGTGGGTCAACCACTGGGAAATAATAGACCTTTTCCTACAACATTTTATGCAAACACCAAATAAGTCCCCTATTGGGCATGGCCTTGACAGAGAAGCATACGTCAAGCTGAATAGACTGAGATATGAATACGGATGCTTCAAAACAACAATGTGAAAGATGAATATCTTGGACAACCCTCTTTGTGAATGCAGTGTCCGGTAGACAGTATAACTTTTAATAGAAAACAGCAATATTTACAAATACCCAGAATGGGTAGGTGGAATCTGCACATTGAGCAACTGATACCAGATAGTGGCTTCATAGATGTGGAAGTTGATATCGGATGCCATATGAAAGATGACAACAATGACAAAGTAAAGGTTAATCTCCTTAAATGGTCAGGTTTGGGACTGCAAGAATCAGGAAGTTGCAGTTGCTGTGTGCCCCAGAGCCTGGGATATGCTACACTGGGGTGGGCAATTATTTCAGCTGAAAGGCTACTTGGTGAGTTGTCGAGGACTGCAAGGGTACCTCCACCCCTTGACAGGTGCCATCTTGGGGCTGGAAGTTCTGACCTCTAACCCCTGATCTTTGCCAACAGAAGTCCCTCCCCTTGCCCCTTGGAAGTACTCCTTTTGGGAGGGGAGGGTTGCCATCTTGGAACCAGAAAAAAAAACAAATCATATGCTAAAAGTAAAACATCTCCTCTAACATATTTTAATTTTTATTACAGAAAAATATTTTTGTTGTGATTTGTTTTTGCCTAGTGTATATAGAGATGATTGCATAATAACTCAAAAATAAAGTCTTACTCTGATATATTGTGTGAGGGGGTGGGGCTGTGTGTTGGGGAGCATAGGGTATGTTGGGGGTGTGTGGGCAGAGTGTAAATGTGGGGGGGATGGGGGAGCACCCCTACATGGCACACACTCCTCACCACTGGCAGCAGCAGCAGGTCCTCATGGCCTGCATACGTGCTGCCGCCCAGTGAGGTGCAGCTTCAGTCAGCACTGCATGCGGTGGCAAGGAGTGCAGCCAGGCCAACCCACCTCTGTTGTGCAGGGCTCCCCGCAGCACACATGCAGCTTCCAGCACTCATGTGCCACCAGAGGAAGCCCTGAATGGTAGAGCCAGCTGCCTTCCCTACCCCCTGCCGTGCAGATGCCAGGACTCCACCAAGCCCCATGCAATAAAGCCAGCTCTCTTACCCACTCCCTGTCATGCACGTCCTAGGTCTCCACCAGGACACTTTCAGCAGAGTCCCAGGACCTGCATGGCAGGGAGTGGGGAAGGCAACTAGCGTGGGACTTCTCCCAGTGGTGCATGAGTGCCAAGAGCTGCATGTATGCCACAGGGAGTCCCACTTAATAGAGGTTTGCCTGCCTGGCTGCACTCCTTGCCACCACATGCTTTGCTGGCTGGAGCTGTGAGTCACTGGATGGCAGCACCTGTGCAGGCCATGAGCACCATGTTCCCACCAGCCCCAGCCCCATGCTTCATGCTTCCACCTAGCTGCAGCTCCCCCTCCCTCTGCCCCCGCTACTTCCCTACCTGCTTCCTGGAATGATTGCTGCAGCAGGAAGGTGAGGAGCTGCTGGACATTGGGAAAACCAAGCTGCTCCCCTCAGCAGCTGCAGCTCAGCAGCAGCCCCACCTCAGAAGCTGTGTGCTGGCTGGACTGGGCCCTTCTGCACATAAGGGTGGGACTGAGGGTGGGACAATTAGTTGATGGTCATCTGCAGGCTAGATAAAATTGCCTGGCAGGCTGGATCTAGCCCATGGGCCTTATTTTGTCTGCCCCTTCAGTACATTCATCATTACTGGTACCCTATGGCCCATTATATTAGTTCAACATAATTACAAACTAAAGCATGTAAACATTTAGCAAAAATTACTTAAATACAACCTTTTTTGTCTCACTAGGTACCTCTACATGTGCAATTAATTAGAAGCAATAAATGCCAGAGCAGTTTGAGCCAGAGTAAACTACTCCTGGGCATGGCTTTTATATGTCCAATTGCAACAGCAGTACTTTGAGCTGGGGCAAAGCAATTAACATCAGGGCTGGGGGCACAGGGGGTCAGCCCCAAGCTCTGGGTGGTGACTTTGATGTTGGAGGGACTGGCTGGGGCATAAGGGTTCTGACAGTCTGGAGCTGTGTGGCTAGGTGACAGGCAGCAGTTTGGCCCCATGCTGACTGGGCTAACCGGGTGCAATTTATGACTGCAGTCAGTGTCTACACATTCATTTTAATCCCAGTTAATTACCCCAGAGTAAAATATAAATGTCCCCAACAGTACAAGTGTTAATTAGTTTATTGCAGCCTAATAGTATTGCACGTGTAGACAGTGACACTTTACTTCTCAAGTAATTAGTCTACTCCACAGCTGAGCACACGTGCAGATGAATTCACTGAGAAGTACAATACACAACGTAAGTCATACTGGATCTCAAATGAGGAAGAAGGTTTTCCTGTAACAGATGGGTTAATTCTAATACACTTCTGCAAGATGCTCCCATAATAGGTGTGCTATGTTTTGAATGTGAAGTTAAAAAGATTTTTTTCCCCAATCCCTCTCTGAAAGATCAATATAATGAAATGAAATGGTGATAAGAATTGGTGTCTTCTCTATCAACTTCAGGTTTTATGTAGCATCTACCATATCCTTCACTACCGAAACCTAACGGGCAAATTGAAAAAATATCCTCAATGGGAACTTTAATGGTGAAAATTCTCAACCAGGTTCTTTTGATCAAATGTCCAGTAATCTACTGAGAACACTGAGTAAACCTGCAGTGTCCATCCTCATAGGCTTAGCTGTCAGGGGAATAGTTAATTATTTGTTACCCTTGAAAAACAGTAGTTGTGGGAGACATCGTTTGTGTGACAGGCAGGCAGAATTTGATCTTATTTACAATAATATAAATCTTGTATAATTTCACTGACATCAGTGATTCATTCTGGAGTCATACCAGTGCCCTACTGAGAATAATCAGCAAAGCCAATTTTAGAAGGCCAATATTTGCCAAAGCCTAGCCAACGGCTACTACCATGGTTGAATGGATACGTTTCCTAAAACATTTCCTTTCTTTGAATAAATATGTTACTATACAGTAAAACTGCTGTCCCCACAAAAGTATTCCCAAACCCACTGCTAAAGATAGTTGCTTCCCAACCAGAAGCAAGGCAATGGCATCTGTGTGGGTAAGCTAATTAGCACTGCTAAGTGACAGTGACATTCAAGGTACTGTTGCTGGAGATGGTAATTTTGCTAAGTTTACTGTGTACACATGGCATACATAATTAATCTTTATTGATGCCCTATTCTCCATCATATAGTTCAGCGTAATTACAAGCTAAAACATTTTTAAGGATTCTGAAGCATAAGGCCTTTTATACATTAATCCCTGATCTTTACAACATAACTCTTCCTGACATCGTGATTCACTAGTTTCTCTCCTGAGAGTCCATCCCATTGTAAGTTGCATATTATATGATCTCCATGGTAACTGGGCTGAGAATGTGATCTAGGAAACAAAAAACACCAATGTTCCTGTCTTAAAGTGATATCATATATTAAGAACTGAGCTCCAGCAATATGAAGATATTTTTTGGTTATTTATTCTCTTTTTCCAGCTGGAAAACACAGTGCAAATTGGGGATGTTAAACTTCAGACAAGAAGAGTTAGAATTTTGCATCTCTTCAATGAAAGAGCTCCCTTTTCAATACTATTAATATAAACAGAAAATCATGGCAAGACAACTATTTTAAAACCATATGACACAACAAATCAGGATTTCTAAAGTTCTGTCTCCAGCACTACAACATGCATACTGTTAACCTGGGTCATGTTTCTAATATCTCTATGCACTCTTAAATGGAAATAGCTGCTGGGAGGCATAATTTGTTGCTTGTACAACACTTTGTCTTGAATTGCGGTGATAGAGAAATTTAAAGAAATCTATTTACTGCATGCTATATTAATGTTGTGGTTCATCCTAAGGAATATTGGGTGTTGTAAGCAAATCCTAACTATATTTAAGCTGGAATCTTTACTTCACCACTATATAATCTATAAAACCAATCTGAAGTCTCAAAAAAGAAAGAAAAAAAAGAAAAGGAATGGAAAAAACCACAAGAATATCACCTGGAATTGTTACCGCAACACTTTGTTTCATTTGCCTTCAAATATTTCAAGTACGGTTTCTTTTATTGTGTTAACTTCTAGACACAAGAGCAGAAGTACATGGAAATGAAAAAGTATTTAAAGTTCACTGAAAAAAAATTCTCAAAAGAAGGTTTCCCAAAAATTGAGAAAGATTCAGGACTGTTGGTTATTTGGAGGGTTTATTCATTCCCAATATGTCTATAATTATTTAACTTCTTTGAAATATATCCCTTGTCTCTCCCTTAACTTTAATCTTCTTTCTCCTTTATGTCCTTCACCATCAATTAATCATTATCTCTGAAACTGCACATGCAGCAGTTCAGCAGTTATTCTCTGCAGAACCACCACTAACAGAAATGATGGTCCAAAACCCAAAACATAGAAATATCCCTGCACATATATAAACCAAGTTACTGAAATCATCTGTTTTCACTGCAAGTTATTAAAGTTACGAATGTTAACAGGAGTTAGATGCTTTTCCGGATAAATGTGCTTCCTTGGATCCAGTTATCCTTCCATCTAGCCTTCCCCTAACTGAAATATCCATGTCTGTGGTTTAGGAGTGATACTTATCTGCCCACTCTTCATTCCAGTAGCCCCAGCTTTTTCCTCTCACCCCAAACCAGTGATCTCCCAATTCATGGTCTCCAGGAAACACATTCCATGACCCTGACAAATGGAGAGCACTGTCCAAGAAAATCTGCAGAAAAGTTTAAATGGCTACCTGACTTTTTAAGCTAGTGACTGATTGAGTATGCAAAGTGTTCCCTCTCAAGTAAAAACAGAATTTGTAATGATCCAACTAAAAATAATTGTTTTATAACTTTCAACAGCCTGAGGCACTGGTAACGTATGTCATCTATCACTCTTGGGACAGGCCTTACAAAGAAGTTTTTGCCACTGCACATTTAGAAAATGTCAGGTAATGTCTGGGGTAAAGCTAGGTGGATTTCAGATGTGTCTGTGTTCTTCTTTCCAGTTATTCAACAAGTGTTTACCATACAGAGCATGAAATGTGAAGCAAAAACTTTATAAGAGCTAGTATCAGGACATTTAACTTTCCACCATGCAACAGATTACTAATATAACCAGAGAGGCTAGATACAGATATTCAAAAAGCCCAAGGCAGAATTGATCCAAGTTATGAGGTTTTATGTACACAGTGTAGTTTAGATTGGTACCAAACAGAACACACATTTGCCCTTTGGTGGGTGAGTGGGGGAAGCAAATCTTGGACTGGGTTCTGCCATTTTTAAACCAGTCTACATGTGCTGAACTTCTGTTCTGTTACAAGTATAGACTTTTTTGATAAAAATGTAATCCCTGTACCTGGCCATAGTAATATATCTGTATCTTTTACAATTCAGTTGTCTGTAAAATGAAATCTAAAGTTCAATGTAATGTTCAAAGTTCATCAGGCTCAGAGGGTAGGAGTCAATGGCTCAATGTCTAGCTGGCAGCTGTTATCAAGTGGAGTGCCCCAGGACTCAGTCCTGGGACTGCTTTTGTTCAATGTCTTCATTAACGACCTGGAAGAAAGCATAGAGTATACCCTCACCAAGTTTGCAGATGACACCAAGCTAAGGGGAGTAGTAGATATGCTGGAGGGTAGGGCTAGGAATCAGAGAGACCTAAACAAATTGGAGGATTGGACCTAAAGAAATCTCACGAGGTTCAACAAGGACAAGTGCAAAGTCCTGCATTTAGGAGGGAATAATCCCATGCACTTGTACAGGTTGGGGGCTGACTGGCTAGACAGCACTGCTGCACAAAAGGACCTGGGGGTTACAGTGGACAAGAGGCTGAATATGAGGCAACAGGGTGCCCTTGTTGCCAAGAAGGCTAATGGCATACTGGGATGTATTGGTAGAAGTGTTGCCAGCAGATCAAGGCAAGTGATTATTCCTCTCTATTCAACACTGGTGCAGCCACATCTAGAGCAGTGTCTCCACTTTTGGGCTCCCCGAGGATGTGGAGAAATTGGAGAGAGTCCAGAATAGGGCAAGGAAAATGATATGGAGGGTGGGGGACATGACTTATAAGGAGAGGCTGAGGGAACTTGGCTTATTTAGTCTGGAGAAGAGAAGACTGAGGGGGCATTTAATAGCAGCTTTCAACTATTTGAAGGGGATATAGCTAGACTGTTCCATCAAAAGTGGATGGAGCTAGACTGTTCTTACTGGTGACAGATGACAGAACAAGGAGCAGTGGTTTCAAGTTGCAGCTAGGAAAGTTCAGGTTACATATTAGGCAGAACTTGCTCACTAGGAGGGTAGTAAAACACTGGAACAGGATGTCCAGAGAAGTTGTGGACTCTACAATCCTTGGAGGTTTTTAGAACCCAGCTAAACAAAGCCTTGGCGGGGATGATCTAGTTGTGGTTGGTCCTGCTTTGAGCAGGGGGTTGGACTAAATGACCTGGGCTAGGGACAGACAGTCAAGAAGTCTGAGGCTGAATTGATTCAATCTTTTCAGGTTTCTGTAAACTGCTTAGACTGAACCGATAAGAAAATGAACTCATGTTCACTTTTCAGAAGTGAAAGGGAGTCAGACCCCTGCAGTGACCTATACTAAAAGAGCTCACCTCTCAGCCTGCTGGCCAGTGGGGAGATGAGTGATTTCCACAGCCATGCCCCCTCTTTAGCCTTCAGTCAGCTGATGAGCAGGTCTGGGGAGAAACTCGTCCCTCACCCCAGACCTAGGGTGGCCATCATAGAGGACATTCCAGTTACTCCTACCCTGTTCTCTATTGCTACAAAACCTGATGCTTTTATGTCCTCTTCAAGAGAAAAATAAAGGACATAAAGGTGTCCAGTTTCATATCATATCAATAAAGGACAAAGGACAACTGGACTGTCCTCTATGATGGCGACCCTACCTAGACCCCAGCCAGGGTCTCCCTAGCGCTGGGAGAGAGGGAGGAGGGAAGCCACCCTCTCTCTCAATTCCTGGAGCCTGGGCTAGCTGAGGAGGGTTGTAGGGGGAAACCCTCTCCTTTACCTGACACTGGACCCTCAGCTGGAGTCTCCCCAGTGTTGGGGAAGAGGGAAGGGGGAGCCAGGAACTTGGCCAATCACCTGGCTAGGCCCCATCCTTAGACAGCAGGCTGGCTGAGGAAGGAGTGTGTGTGTGGCGGGGAGCTCAGTTGGGCTGTGCCAGGTGCAGGGGTGGGGGAGCCCCCTGTGGGGGCTGTTTCCCACCATACACACACTCAGCAGGCCGATCAAGCAGGGAACACAGCTGGGTGATTGGCTTGCCTCCCAGCTGCAGGGAAGCCCACAGTGGGGGCTTTACTCCCCTGACCCTCAGCCATGCCCCCTACTCAGCTGGCAGGCTGGCTGAGGAGTGAGTGGAGGGGAAACAGCCCCCCAGCCAAGCTGTGCCTGGCACAGGGGGTGAGAAGCCCATAATGGGGACCGTTTTCCCCCAACTCCCTCCTCAGCTGGCCCACTGGCCAGGGAGGGCCATGACTGGGTGATCATCACCCTGGCTCTCGGCTCAGGTGGGACTGCTGGCTTCCCTGCAGCTGGGAGCTGGAACAATCACCCAGCAACATTTTCTCCCTGGCCAGAAGGCTGGCTAAGAAGGGTGTGGGGAGGAAAAATGGCAGCCTTCTTGCCCTCCCTCTCTTACCCCCTTTCCAGACCCCTGTTGCTGTGTCCCAGGAGCTGCTTTGTCAGCAGCATTCTTAGCACTGCCATGTCACTGGAGCCAGCTCAGGGGATCAGAGCATCAGCTGCCCGAAGCCTCCTGGGCAGAGCTGCAGCCTAGGGCCTTGTCCTTGCCCAGGAGTCAGGCCCCACTGCCCCTGCCAGCTGAGGTGGGAGTGAGGGAAGAAAAATTACCACCCTGTGTCCAGCAGAGGGGGGAAGCTGGCAGTGGGGGCTTTATTCCCCTGCCCCAGCTGGGAGCTGGGTCAATTCCCCAGCCAAAGAGGGGGTGAGGTAGGGAAATCCACCCCACTACTGACTGCAAGGAAAAGTCCCCAGCTTGGGACGGAGCCAGCCCTGCTCTGTTGAAGCAAAGCATATCCCAGGGCTGCAGAGAATGCTGAGATGCTGGGGGACTGTGGTTTAACTTGAACCAGGAGGGGCTCTGGGACAGAAGTTCCATAAACCAGTTTGACCCAAATCAGTTAAGTCTGATACTACATTCAACCAGGTTTATCTTAAACCAGTTTCATCTATTTTGAAACTGGTTTATGTACACTGAACTTCTGTTCTGTTACAGGTTTAAACCAGTTTCTGTTTACTTAAACCAGTTTTTGTGTGACTTCTGTCCCTGGCCCTGAGGTCCCTTCCAACCCTAACTTTCTATGATTCTATGATTGTATGTTGACTATCATCTCTTACATGGTTTCTTGTCTGATGGCTGTACATGATCTTATACTTGAGGATGGGTTCCCTAGAAACAAGTTATTCTTAATAGCTGTAGCTTCTTTGTTTTTAATGCTATGTTTCAATCAAGATGTATGCATGTAACCAAAGCCAGGAAATGGAACCACAAGCATGTTAATTGGATCCATTATGTGGTAAAAATACAGCTTTGTAATGAAATACAGAGTACAAAAGATACATGTGTTTGTACTGCCACTGTAATGTGTCAGAGAACACTGCCAAAATAAACGTTATTTTATTTTGTTTCTATTTTTAATTTTACCTCTTAAAGTTTGAGATGAAACTGCTGTCAAACTTTGTATAGCTTCTGTCAGTTTAAATAAGGAACATCTTCAAGAAGCAAGAGCAGTACAAATGTGTAATGGTCAATTATGTCTGCAAGACACTAAAGTTTAACAAAGCACATTTGCAAGTTCCCACCAGACTTCTATAGTGCTTAATACCCACTGTTGTTTGGATACCCTTATAACTGATATCTTTTCTCTTTGCTGGTGGAGTTCACACCTTATAAACAGCTATCACTGATAGACAATTGTTGCAAGTGGTAAAAACATACTTCAAGAAAAATAGGAGTTACGATAATGTAACTAAGTCCATAGATACCAAATCTCGTGTGACTAGTCTTCATTATACAACCCTTGATCTGCATAAAATAAGGATACAGCTCTCAGGAATTTGCCTCGAACACATCACAGTGGTATGTGACAAGTATGCAAGAGAAAGCATACACCTAGGACATTAGTGACAGCTGTGCAATTAAGACGGCAAAGATCCAAATGAAACATCAGCATAGGGAATTGTGTATATTCAGCTCACATTACTCTCTGAGGCTGGAGGGGAGAAGGTAGACACCATCAGTTCAGGCACGGAATCCAGAAGTAGACATAAAAGCAGCAGGAGCTACAGGTGCAGGGCCTACACAGTCCCTCTTGCCTCAGAGTTGTCAGAGCCTAGCCTACAAAATATAAATAATGGACCATGTAACTGGTTCTTGTTGCGATTATCTGCCAGCCTTCTTCAGCAGCCAACAGCCTCACACCCTGAGCCCACAAACTGCTCCACCAGCCTTCCACTTCCTTCATTTTTCTGATAAAGCAGGGTACGTCCATTTGGTGGGACCCCAGAGTTTGCAGACATTGTGTAGTCAACCAAGCCAGAACTTCCAGATTGACTACCATCAGATTAAGAGCCTAAAAACCCTAGACCCTCATCTCTAACTAGGGATTAGTTGCTGACTGCATCAGGAGCCTGGAAGCCTCAAGAACACCAGCATGACCCAGAGTACTCAGAGCCTGGTCCCCTGCTTCAGAGCAAAGTTTCAAAGCTGGTGAGTCCATAGATAGGTGTTGGGACAGATGGCATGCTAGGCCTACACAACACCCATAGAGCCCCCAAAGCTGTGCAATGAAATTAACATTCAGTGACACAAAGCCAACAAAATTTGCTCTCAGAATTTCCAGTTAATGGGAAACTTAGAAAATACTGAGTGTCTGCCCTGATTTGGATCAAAACCCAATTTCAAAGAAACAAAACTTTCCTATGACCTGGAAGCCACACTTTCAGCTAGGTATTGCTTCATCCCATTCATGTCTATGTGCAAATGTGCAATAAAATTGATTTTCAAATTTACACCAGCCCCCTGATACTCAATGTTATTATTCTATATGCATAAACTCTGGGCTCCATTACAGCTACCCTCACTCTTTTTCTTTACCATTCTTTGTTATATTATACATTCACACAGGCCTATAGTCAGTCTGGAAACACCTTCATTCATGTCATTTTATTAACATAAACAGTTCTATTGGCTTCAATAGACCCTATTGGCAGGGTCAAAGCCATACTTTATCTTTTTTTTTTTTCTTTTGGGGAGGAGGATTACAAAGCTTCACGCCAAACCTCTATTTTTCATTCATCTCTATGAAATACTGCCTTTTAAAGTCTCCTTAATGTCTGTTATACAAGAACCACCAGAGAAGAACCACTTCTACTGAAGTCAATGGAACTATGACACTTTATACCAGGTATTAAAAGTGCATAAAAATATTCTTTGAAATTTCATATCAAATAATCTCGTAACTGTAGGTTAATGCTGACTTTTTAATAGTAATAAGCGTAGGGGGCTCTATAAATTCTAGCATTTTATCTTTGGTTCTAACAGACCATGCATATTTTTCCCCCTTTTCCTTTTCTCATTCATAATACCACCTACATCCTGTATGGATGTCTTCTCCTGTTCACAAGCAGTTTACCTTCAAAGAGAATACATAAGCAGACCCATTTGAACAGACATACAGATCAAATGCAAGGTCAGAAACCAAACCTCTAATGGCTTTAGCAGTGATTTTAGGACATAGCATTTATCACATTTGTCATTTGTTTATTACCATCACTTAAGCTGTTCTTTTTTGTTTTCTATTCTCCAAAGGAGTCATTTTCTTTTATACGGTACTATATATTTAACTTTTGCTGCCATCATCATATCTGTGCATCCTCTTCAGTATGTTAAGTGCCATCACCTGTCATCATCAGCAGTTTCAAGCAATTCCCCTGTGAAAGCCACAGATTTATTATATATAGGCTGTAAATTTATTAGCTTGGCATAAATGCCACTAAGAAAGAATTTGTTTCTAAATAGCAGAGGTAAAAGCAATTTAATTGTAAGCAAAACAGCTTTATTATCACTCAGGCAACATGAAAAGAATGAACTGGGATTCAAATTGGAATGCAATTGTTCTTACAATTATTCCCATGTCACAAGGTGAGTTGTAGGATTTCTTTCCATAATTAAGAGCTCGCATATTTTCTATACTATATGCATGTACACATGCATGCACATATGCCCACAAAAATACACTTTACTTATGCACACAGAAACTAACCACCAAGCCCACATTCTCATAGTCCTTTTTTTCCCCTTTAAACATTATTTACTTCTATTCTCAGTTTCCTGACATAGTGTCATCACACTCCTTATTGCCATCTATAAACGTACTCACTGTTTTTTGTGCAACTTCCACATCCAGAATTTATTACACTTGGTAGATGTGACGTATTGCATTGGTACTACTCCTTGTACAGTGAGTAGACCTTCTAATACAGTAGATGGGTTGAATATGTGAGGAATGACTTCCAGCTGAAATTCCATATTTCAAAGAGTTCATGCTGCATATATATTTAGATATGATGTTAGTCACTGATGTCTGATCAAGATTCAGCATATTCATTTGTTTACCCTAATTCATTTGATAATCATGACTGTTAATATGTTTTAGCAACAGAATATAAGACAGTGCACTAGTTGAGTGATCAGTTTCTGTCCATGCTGTGCATACATACAGCACTATATAAATCAATAATAAAATGAAGGTTAATTTCAATCTACATTTGCATAATAACTTGCATGCAAATTATTCTAATATAAAGTGAAGAACTTTAGACATGGAAAGATGTACTGTCTGAGGTGCTCCACATGTCTTTGAAGCACTACAATCTGAGGGTGCAGAAGAAGCATTTAAAAAAATAGCAGATGCACTATATGTCAAATAGCAATACACATCCTCGATCAGGATAGGGTCAGAGGAGGAGCAAAGTGAGGCGCTCTGGGTAAGAATGCAAGGGGGGCATGGGGAAAGGGAACTTGATTGTGGGCATCTACTACAGACCACCTCACCAGGGGGATGAGCTGGACCTGGAATTCTCAGGTCAGCTCATGGAGGCTGTAAAGTCAAGGGATGTGGTTGTCATGGGTGACCTAAACTACCCAGACATCTGCTGGGAGGAGCAGTCAGCCAGGTCCAACCACTCACATAGGTTCCTAGCTGGGACAGGACCTCCACCTAACCCAGGAGGTGCATAGTCCCACCAGGGGAAATGCCTTGCTGGACTTGGTCCTTGCCACAGGCGATGACCTGATGAGGGGTCTGCGGATAGTTGACCACCTGGGCAACAGTGATCGTTGCCTGCTGGAATTTACCATCCAGCGTAGGGTGGTGAAAGCAAGCAGCAAGGCAGAGGTCCTCGACTTCAGGAGGGCTGACTTCTGTAAGCTAAGAAGGTTAGTAGGAGAGGCATTGGGGTCTCGGAGCTTCAATGAGAGAGGAGTCCAAGACAGACGGTTGTTTCTAAAGAAAATGATCCTCCGAGCTCAGAGGGAGTCAGTCCCAATGCACACCAAGGGGGACAGGAGTGCTAAGAAGCCCCCATGGCATGGCAAAGGTATCCAGGGATGCCTGAAGGCAAAAAATGAGGCATAAAAACAGTGGAAGCAAGGGGCCATCACCAAGGAAGATTACACCTCTGTTGCTCGGGACTGCAGGGAGGCTGTTAGGAAGGCCAAGGCAGAGATGGAGCTAGGGCTAGTGACCAGAATTAAGGATAATAAAAAGGCCTTTTTCAAATACATAGGAAGTAAGAAGAAGGCACTGGGTAACATAGGTTCCCTACAAGATAGGCTTGGCAACCTGTGATTGTGGCAAATGAAAAAGCTGACCTCTTTAACATATTTTGGCTCCATATTCCTGAACAGGGACCGGGACATCCCCCCACTAGAACTATGGATTGACCCAGGGGAGGCACTACCATGCCTAGGGTCGGGGACAACCTAGTTAGGGAACTTTTGGAGGGGCTTGCTGTGTTTAAATAAGTAGGTCCAGATGGTCTTCACCCAAGGGTGCTGAGGGAATTAATGGGGGACATAGCTGGCATGGCTTTATGAGTGCTCGTGGGGCACTGGCCAGGTACCAGAGGATTGGAAAAGGGCCAATGTGGTCCCCATTTACAAGAAGGGGAGAAAGGAGGACCCCAGCAATTATATGCCAGTCAGGCTTACCTCAGTGCTTGGGAAGATCTTTGAGAAAATTACCAAGGAGCACATCTGCAAGGGCCCAGCAGGGAGGTAACCAACATGGGCAGGGGCAACCAACATGGGTTCACTGAGGGCAGGTCCTGCCTGACTAACCTGGTTTCTTTTTATGATCAGGTCACAAAGTCCCTGGATGAGGGTGTTGGGATGGATGTCACCTTCCTGGACTTTAAGAAGGCCTTTGACACAGTTTCCCAACACATTCTCTTAAAAAAACTTGGTGACTGCGGCATTGATGCCTCCACAATCAGATGGGTGGCAAACTGGCTAGATGGTCGCACCCAGAGAGTGGTGGTGGATGGCTCATTTTTGACCTGGAGGGATGTGGGCAGTGGAGTCCCCCAGGGCTTGGTCCTGGTGCCTGTACTGTTCAACATCTTTATCAGCAATCTTGATGTGGGTGTGGAATGCATGCTGTCCAAATTCACTGATGACACCAAGTTCTGGGGTGAGGTGGGCATGCTGGAGGTGAAGGACAGAATCCAGCTAGATCTAGACAGGTTACAGAGGTGGGTGGATGAGAATAGGATGGAATTCAACACAGACAAGTGCAAGGTACTGCATCTAGGGAGAAGGAACCAGCAACACAGCTATAGGCTGGGGAACACCCTTCTTGTCAACACGGTGGCAGAAGCGGATCTCAGAGTCATTTTTGACTCCAGGATGAACATGAGCCTCCAATGCAAGGAAGCTGTCAGTGAGGCTAACAGCACCTTGTCATGCATCTACAGGTGCATCACAAGCAGGTCCAGGGAAGTGATCCTCCCCTCTATGCAGCATTGGTCAGGTCACAGTTGAAGTACTGTGTCCAGTTCTGGGTGCCACACTTCAAGAAGGATGTGGCTAGCATTATGAGGGTCCAGAGGAGGGCCACTTGTATGGTCAAGGGGCAGTGGGGCAGGCCCTATGAGGAGAGGCTTAAGGGCCTGAAACTATTCAGCTTCCACAAGAGAAAGCTGAGAGGGGATCTGGTGGCCATTTACAAACTCACCAGGGGGGACCAGCAAGAATTGGGGGAGGCTCTGTTCCCCTGGGCACCACCTGGGGTTAGTAGGAATAATGGCTACAGATTGTTAGAGAGAAAGCTCATGCTGAACATCAAGGGACATTACTTTACCATTAGGGCTGCCAGTCTCTAAAATGGGTTCCCAAGTGAGGTGATACTCTCTTCTACCTTGGGGGTCTTCAGGAGGAGGCTGAACAGATACTTGGCTGGGACGATATGACCGCAGCACCCGTTCCTGCCCAGGGCAGAGGGTCAGACCTGATGATCTGTTTAGGTCCCTTTCGACTATTAATATTCTATGATACTATGATAGTTAAAAATACACATCTGGATCTGCATAAGGCATTCACTGTTTCATAAACTTGAAACCTGCTTTATTTATTTATATTGTTTTCTTTGCAATATGAGTTTTTCATTTCAACCTTTATTTTTGCTAAAAAACAAATTTCTAAAATTCCATTTAGTTAGAAAGCTGCCAGGTTCTTTATGTAACTCAGATGTAAGGGTTAGATTTTTATGAAACAGCAACAGGTGCTACAGAGGGGGTGCTGACACACGTGTAGCTCCCCGCTGTAACTCATGGCACTTTGCAGCAAGCGCTGTGAGTTAGTGTGTTCACTCTGCCCCAACAGACATTGGCTGTTGGGTCTAGAGACTGGGAAATCAAGCTCCAGTTTGGAGTGGCTGCATGTCTGTAGCCACTCTCCCCTAGCCTCATCCCCTCCCCCTCTCCAGCTCTGGTATTTTCTTCAGAATGGGAGGGGGAAAGGGAGCAGTGGAAACTTAGTCCGGGGTTTTCCCAGCCTGTGCTAGAGGGTGGGGTGTGTAGATTGGAGTCCCCACCCACCTCCAGGCAGGGAGGTGGCTTCAAATCACCCACCATCACACACTGGACAAACCCAGATAGAGCTCCCTCCATTCCCTTCCCACACCACCCTCCCATTCTGGAAACAGCACCAATGGCAGAGCTGGGCTGCTTCAACCCAGCCCTGCTCCTAGTGCACACTGCTGTCAGTTACATTGCTGTGAGTTATGCTACATTAATGAAGGTGCTCCACTTTGGAGCTCCTTCATCTGAACCCTCATGTAATAAGGGTTCAGATTGTTGTGCAATCAGGCACTCTTAAGATGCTCTGCAACCATGCATTTCTATCAGTGCACAGCTTTAGAGTGCTTCAGGGGCCTGACCACATGACAGACTGTCACTTTTGTCAGCACCCAGTGTGATCAGAATTAAAAAATGATCAGCACTAAACAGTTCCCACAAGCACCCTGAACGTTTGGCTCTTAGAGAAGCACCAAAAGGGAGGAGATAAATTATCTAGAAATGGATTGAGTTACTCCAACCAAGTTCGATACTGTAGTAATAAAAGTTCATATTTAGAGGCACTCCCTTACTTAGAAAGCTACAGAAGTTGGGAATTGGGAGATGGTTCCTCAGTTAAGGGAGTTAGTTAGTTAGAGAGAATAAAAGACTGGAGAGGTTTACCTGCTGCTCCACAATAATGTTCATTGTTGTTAGATCTCTTTCACATGTTCCTGCATTTATTGAAAAAAAAAGTTCCTGCATTTACTGACTACAAATACTTTTTTTATGTATTATGAAATTGCTTTAGACAGTATCATGGAAAGAACATAATTCTTTTTAGAAGGGCATGTAGCAATTACACTAAAAAGGCTAGGGAGTCTGAATTCTAAGTTTCAGTTTGCAATTCAGCCACTGCCTCTCTGTCCAAAGGGATGCAAATCACACAAGCTGTGCATTGTGCAGCTTACCTAGCTGTATAAAATGAAAAACAGATCTGTTACCACTTCATTGACTTTTATAAGGAAATAATCAACACTGGCAAAAGTTTATTTACCTTTTTCAAAGCAAGTCAAGGGGGAAAAAAAGGATGATTAACAAATCCATCCCAATGCCTGATGTTTCTAGGTCTGCTAAGAGGATATGCTCTACAGCTGGTCAGATTATAACAGTATTCCTTACTAATGTAGCCTCTTGTTTTGTTTACCTAATCAGTTGTAAAAATCCTCAAAAATCCTTATTTTCTATTAATTAGAGACCTAGCCTTAAAATAACTGTGTTAGAATATCTGTACTTTAAAGTATAAACAAGTCAAAATATGCACAAAACACTACTTTCAAAAGAATAGACTGCTGGTCCAAAAGGAGACAACTCTACCACCTTTTCAGTTCACAGTTGTTGACACCCTATTTCTCTTATTCCCAGGAAATCAGTGTAAATTCCTAATGTCAGATGTCTGATGCAGCAGTACTCCAAACCTCAGCATATGCTGGCTCAAAATACAGAGAGAAATGTTCTAATGGACCAAAAAAGATGATGCAACAAAAAGCCAGAAGCAACCCATCATAGTGGCCAGGTACAGACATTGCACTTTTACCAGTATAAGTGATTAGAAACTGTTCTATACCCATAACAGAACAGAAGTTCAGCACACAGACTGGTTTTAAAATGATGGAACCCAATCTAAGATTCCCTCCCCTCTGCCCCACAAACAGCGAATGTGCACTCTGTTTGCTAGCAATCTAAACTACGCCACCTACAGAAAACAGTGTGACTTAGATCAATTGTACCTTGGGCTTTTTGAATGTCTGTACCTAGCCAGTATGGGTAATAGATGCATTCCTAAGGCAATTAACAATGGAATGAGGACCCTGCTTAAACAACCCATTGGCTAGTGCAACTGAATGGCCTGAAAATTGTTCAAGCAGCTGATCATTGCCAAAGTTAACTAGTACTATTTCATATGCCTTTCGTCAGCCTTTGGTTTCATTTTTTCTTCCCGTGTAAACTCTTTAGCATACTCGTCATTTGCTATAAGGCTATGTGTATACAATACAGCCTTGGCCTGGTTCTGGACTCTTAGGTTGCATCCACACATGCAAGCATGTGCGCTTGCAGCAGCTCAAATAGAAGTAGTGTAAATTTGAGCCAGAGCTTTTTCCTCAGCGCACGTGCTTGGACATGCACTTTGTTGTGGAGCAAATTGTGCCACTTGGGGAAAAATAACCCTGCTGGCTCCTCCTGGATCTTCAGCCAGGGGGAGCTGCAGCCCGGGGCCAGCACCTGTGCTGTCCCCAGCAGTATAAAAAGCTGCCCTGTCCTGGCCCCAGCAGTATAAAAAGCTTCCCTGGCAAGTAACTCAGGGCTACTAGCTCTCAGGACCTTCTGGGGCCCAGCCAATTGGTACCTGGGGACACTACCCCTTGTGCCAGCTGGAC
>NW_005842657.1:80031-88094 GCF_000455745.1 Alligator sinensis | reverse complement strand
CCTGCTTTGAACTGTCAAAGCATGTCCTCCTGGCCCCATTTGGCCAGGAGGTCAGCCACAGCCAGATTGGTCCAATGTGCCAGCTCTGAGTAGCCAAGATCCTGCCACTGGCATCCCTAGCAGGAATTCCGGTGTTCCCTATTAGAAAACTGAAAAATCCCTGATAAAAAAAAAACAAAGTCACTCTCTAAAATACCCCCAAATCCATGTTCCTACACAAGTAAAACAAAAGACCACTATGAAAAGAGAGAGACAGAGACAGAGATAGCGATCATTTGGACAATGTTTTATTGATATATCTATAGCGTTAAAGCAAGTCTCTTATCATAATAATAAAGTGAACTCTAAATACAGGTTTCATGAATTCATGAATACATATTTTGCTGCCCTCCCACAGGGCGATGGCCCCAACACAAGGGGGTGGTCCCCCACACAAGGGCTGCGGCCCCCCAACAGGGGGTTCCACCCCTACAAAAGGGGTTTGGCCCCCACACAAGGGGTTCAGCCCCCCAACAGAGTTTAGCCCACACACAAGGAGTACACTCCTCCAACAGGGGTTTCAGCCCCTACACAATGGGGACGGCCCCCCAACAGGGGCCATTTGGCCGCTGTAGGGGCTACCACCCCCATGCAAGGCCCACATGCCCCACCTGGCCCCATCCCCCACCAGCTCATCCCCCACTTGCACCCCCACCCCCCACAGCTGCCCTCCCACACCAGCCTCCCACACTTTAAAAAAAAACCCTCTAGTTACCAAGCAAGGGCTCTGGGGCCTCCTGGCAGAGCCTGCCCCTCCAGGCAACACAGAGCAGCAGGGCTGGAGCCACTGGGGCTGTCACCCTGCCCTGCACTGTGTGTGTGGGGCCCCTGTCAGCCACACAGCTGTTGGAGCTGCCGGTAAGTGCTGGGGTTTTTTGGTGGGGGGGTTAAGTATTGGGACCAGGGATGGGGAGTTTGGGGAGATGGGGAAAGCAGAGGCAGTGGTCAGGGGCCTTGGGGAGGGCTGTTGGGAGGAAGGGCTGGCCACAGCAGGGGGCAGGGGGCTGGCGGGGGGAGAGGCCAGCCCCAGCAGGGGTTGGGGTGCCCAGGGGAGCTGGCAGGGGGAGGGGCCAGCCCCACCAGAAGTTGGGGGCCTCGGGGGGGGGCTGGTGGAGGTCCCCCCCACAGTCCCTTTCCCCCTCCTCCAGCCTCCCAACCCCTTACTCACCGGCACCTGAGCCCTGGTGCTGAAACACTCGGCCTGGTGGGCCGTGTGTTTCAGCACTGGGGCAAGGGGCCAACCATAGAGACACTCTGGCAGCCAGAACGTCTCTATGGAGGACGCAGCCTCCGGTTGCCTCAAGGCAGTGTCAGGGACCGTGCCCTGCCCTGCTTTTTTATATTTCACTTTTTTTAGACCCCTGGATATCCAGGGGTCAAATTTTCTCCCCGCGCTGCAAACTTGCAGCACGGGGAACATTTTTTGTTCCTGCACATGCCTGTTGTCCTGCCTCAAAGGGGTTTGAGGTGGGGTAAGAGGCACATGTGCGCTCGTGTGGACATGCCCTTAGGTGCCACAGCAATATAAACAACAAACAGAATGCAACAGAACCAACTCTAGATTTTCAAAAATCATGCTATGTTAAAAACTGGAGATTTCATCCTTCTGATTCTGTTTGGTTTGAGGGTGCCCTCGGGTCACATTTTTTAGGCATTTTTATGCACTAACGAGGACTAAAAACTGTTTTTTTTTGTTCTGGTTTGAGGGGGTTTTTGATGGAAACAGACACCCACATAATTGCTCATAGCTTGTGATAAAAATTGCATGAGTTGCTAGCACTGAGAAGGTGAATTTATTTAATACGACAGGCACAATCAGCCACTGTTTACTAAAGCAGGGAAATTGCCCTGCGTGGTTGAAGTTGGCTACGTAATTCATTTGGAAAAGCAGAGAAGATGAATTTGTGTGGACCCATGCTTTATTATATTCTTGACTCATATCTCAAGGACTTTTGGGATCCAGGAAATATCCTTTTTTCCTCTCTCATTGCAAGCAGAAAGGCATACTTATACATGCCAAAGCTTGCCTGCCACTTGTTCCCATAAGGCCACGAGTCTCCCCACAAGCAAGTCTGAAAGAAGGAGACTCTCTGTGACCCAAAAATGGTCTAAAAAATGAAAATAAGAAAAGGGCATAGGAACGGGAGGAAATGACTAAATGATATGGGCTCCACAATTTTAAAAGGATGTGGAAAAGCTTAAGAGAGTCCAGGCAAGAGCTATGCGCATGATCAGAGGGCAGGAGAGCAGGCTCTATGATGAGAGGCTGAGCCATGGGACTCTTCATCCTGGGAAAGTGCAGGCTCAGGGGGGACCTGGTGGCTGCCTATAAGTATATAAGGGGTGTACATCAGGATCTGGGGGAATGCCTGTTCACCAGAGCGGCCCAGGGGACAACAAAGTCAAATAGTCACAAACTCCTCCAATACCATTTCAGGCTGGACATAAGGAAAAACTTCTTTACTGTCTGAGCCCCCAAGACCTAAAATAGACTGACTCCAGAGGTGGTGCAAGCACCTACTCTGGACTACTTTAAGAAACATTTGGATGTTTATCTTGCTGGGATCCTTTGACCCCAGCTGACTTCCTACCCCTGGGGCGGGGGGCTGGACTCAAAGATCTTCCGAGGTCCCTTCCAGCCTAGTGTCAATGAAATCTATGAAACCTATGATATTCACAGAGGAGAGAAAACAGAAACAGAAGTTTGTATAGGTGCCTAGTGTCACCTCAGACCCGTCTCCAAAATAAATACACACTGTTCTGACTGACCAGAAGAAATGTTTGTTGCAGATGTGACAATACATCTATACATGCCTCAAACTTACCGCAGAGCCGGATGCACAAATGTTCATATTCTTGTCATTAAATCCCCACCTCAAACATGCTTTCTTTTCAGTATTAATGATTCTCTGATTCAAGAGTTATGGTAGAGAGAGAGTATTGTTATATATACATAACAATTTGAAATAACAAGAATATGAACATTTGTGCATCGGGCTCTGTGGTAAGTTCGTGGCATAAAGGACAGCATGGAAAAAGAATTGAAAACATGCCTTTTGGAAGGATGATAAATCAACAAGAAAAGGTACTGGTCAACCTCCAACTACATTGCTTAATTCTTAATTTTTGTGGTCCCTGCTATATCAGGTGAAAACAGGACCTTCTGATATTCTGAAAAACAAATATAGTTTAGAAAAAGTAGTTTTAGCCTTTTAAGCAGACTTTATGACAGCATGATATATTTTGGTTAAAAAAAAAGACAAGAAAATGTATTATTTCATATAAACAATATTGTAAATGCTGCTCAAACAGGCAGTTTGGGAAACAACTGTGAGTATGTAAAAAGAAGGCCAAGAAATGATTCAGCACATTTGTTGCCAGTTTTTTAGTGGTTTTACATAATTTAATGAAATTTAAATACAGCAAAAGAATAAAGCTTTGATGCTCAGATGCCTATTTCAACATTTCCTATTTCATCAAGTAAGCAAAAGAAATAAAGAAGCCTTGCAAAGCTTTATCCTAATCAGATTTACAAATTAAACAAATGGACGTCTCAGAATGTGTTTACTTTGTTTATACTAAAAAGGATTCCCAAGAAGTTGAGATAGTGTAGCATTTTCCTTAACAGAAACAATGCAATTTGAGTGGGAGGGGATTTTATGCCAAAAAATGGCTAAAAGATTACCATAATTGAGATCTGTAGGGTTTTAGTCTCCTTTCGCTAACAAACCACATATCTTTACTTTTGCATATTTTACTCATTCAAGTAATGCAGCACTCCTTTAAATGGTGCCAAATCAGTTCTGTCCTTTGAAAAGCATTATTTGCATAAGTCCATTTATGTACATGAGATTCTCTCCCCAGAGCAGCTCTTCAACTCTGTGCTGTGGTGCCTTTTTTAGAGGGAAGTTCCACAATTTTAAGCAAACCTGGAGTTCGTAAAAACATGTCATTGTCTAATTTAAATCTCAAGATAGCAAATAATTTGAAGCATACTCTTCCCATATCAATATTTCTAAAGTAGCCATCCACTTCAACTTGCTTCTCATTTTGAAAGCAGCAGCAAAGGAGTCCCTGAAGTTCATTGTCTACAAAAGGCATTGAAAGATGTTTTTATACGTGTTTTAAAATAATGTCCTTAGATTTTACAGGCAGTCAATGCACTTCAGCTCAGGAATGAGTACTAGAATATATTTTCACTGTACATACACTTTTCATACTTTCATAGAAGATAAGGAACCTCAATAGGTCATCTAGATCATCCCCCTGCCTAAAGGCAAGATGACTTCTGGCTAAGCCACTCCTGACCGACATTCCCATACTATGCTGTTAAAAACATCCAGGGCTACAGATTCCATAATCTCCCTAGGACACCTGTTCCAAGACTTCATTTTCCTTTCAGTCAGGAAGTTTTTCCTGCTATCCAAGCTAAATTTTCCTTGTTGAAATTGAAGTCTATTACTTCTGACTCTATACCAAATGTACACAGAAAACAATCTATAATCTTCCTCTTTGCACATTTGAACACTTACCATTTCTCCTCTCAGTCTTCTCTAAATTAAGCAAACTCAATTCTTAGGCTCTCCTTTAGATTGTCTCCATGTGGTCCACATCTTTCTTGAGGCATGGTGCACAAAACTGGACACAACAGCACAGTGTATACAATTAATATCTCTTTTAGCCTATACACCTTCAGTTGCTGACCAAACTTAAAACCCCCAGTCTTCTTCTAATACAACCAAGCATCTACAGGCAACTCCCGGTTAACACTGTTTCACTTAGCGCTATTTCACTATAACGCTCATTTGAAATTGAAACCAGATTTCACTTAGCACTCAGTGAGTTTCATTATAACACTTGCGGTCACCATCTTGGGTTATTAAAAACACTTGCGGTTGCCATCTTGGGTCATCAAATACATTTGGTTATACTTAACTCTCATTTCACTTAACACTGTTTTTCAGGAACCAATTAAAGGCGCTAAGCGGGGGTTACCTGTACAGATGTTAAACAGGTTGATGAATGCACAGCAATAGAATAGATGGTTTTAGTGTGGACAAGCAACATGGTGTAAATGATTCAGTCTAATTTTAATAGTTATACACACTAGAATGGAGCCAACAACATGATTTTGTCTAAAATCATCCTAGCAGTTTCTTCTTTTGGGCCTTACAGTGTTTAATATCTACAGTGCCTAGTCTATCTTAGATTTTTAAGCTCAAATCATTTGTATTCTGTCTTTATTGAATGCTTTGATTTTTTAAATTTTTTTTTCAATGTCTGTTAGGAGCATTAATAAGCCCATATTTAAAATTTAATTCCAGTCCAGCAAAACACTTAAACATATGCATAGCTTTTAGCTTTGAGTGATCTCAGTCAAGTGAATGAGAACAGATACATGTACAAAAATAAGTATATGAAAAAGAGCTTAGTTGGACTGAGGCCGGTGCCAATTGTTGTGCAAAGTGGAACCCATAAATAAGGTTAGCCTAAAAATTAAGATGGGGCTTAGAAAGGGATTTTCCCTCAAGGCCTGATAAGCTTAACCTTATATAGATTCCAGGGATTACTTATACTATAGCTCTGGTTTTGCAAATTCTTATACCAACTTGCTATGTCTTGACTTAAACTTGAATACAAGATCTTTAGGGCATAGAAAGCCTTTCAGCCTCTTCATAGTACAGAGGAAAAAAAAATGAAATCCTAAATTCCTTCAGGCCTGATGTTCGTAATTGTAACTTTTCATTAAGAGACAGGACTGCTATAGACCCATTTCAGGCAAGTGTCCTCTCTCATCCTACTTCTAAGCTTGACAGTTCCTAGCACTTCAAAGCCACTTTTATTCTACTTCTAAACACATTAAAATAAATATTTTGATTTGCTCCAAGAGACCACAAGTATCTAGACTTCACAACCATTATAATAGTTTTCCAAAAGAGTGGACAGCTCATTATGGAGAGATCCTCCTGAAAAGAATAGAGAGATTTACATTATTAGAGGCTTCTCCAAAGCAAATAAAAGTTAGGATTTCTGCAATAAAAATGAAAGGCATTTACTTTACAAGGGTGTTTAATGATTAAATTCTACTTTTCTGTTTCTTCTCAGGCTTGTTCAGTGCTCTTCCAATAAAAACAGCTGCCTGCATAGAACCTATTTATGTAAGTGACATTATGTAAAATGTCAACCAATTCTTTTCAATAGAAAAGATTAGAGCTTCGTAAACACACGTGCATGCATGCACACATGCAACTTCCTTAATAAATGTCAGAGAAGATGGGTGTATTGTGCATAGTGCATGCAAAAGAAGGAAGGAAAAGTCAGTATTACAAAACAGAATGGAATGCAAGGAAATAGACTGAACATACTCCGCTATGACAACAAGTTTCTGATTCATTGTTTGCTGTGACAAACACGAGATTTCAGATGATTTAACAGATTAACTACAAATTTGGTAGCTCTGGCATCTGCAGATAACCAGGTGATTTTGGAATATCTGCAGACAGTTTGACACATCTGGAAAAAAAATGTTCAACCTTGCTTTACAGATGCTTCAACAGAACCTCGTATCAAACATTTTGCTTAATAAAAATAAGCATAATTTCTAAGAACCTTTTACTACAGAAACATTCAAGGAGGTAAAATGGAAAGTGCATGTTCTCCAGGGCTGGGATTGTCTCTGTTACACGTTTATATGGTGTCTAACATATAAAAAGCCCTGGCCTCTTAACTGTATCTTAGTATCATAGTATTATATTAATAATACTATTAATAAATGCCAGGGTATTTATCATACTAGCAGTATATTTATTCCACTACCCTTCCACTATACCATAACTCTTTTCCCAAAAAGTCTTCCTCTCAGAAAGAAAATGTATTTCACATTTCTACAGCCATTCATGTCTTTGGCCACTGTACTGAGATAGTTAGCAAAGACATGGACACTCAGTCACTCAGCACTGGAGCGACACAATCACATTATTTCACATAGGCCAAGGCCATTGTCAACAAATGTGGGTCATCACTCAGCAATCTTCAAAACAAGGACTTGTAAGAAAATGTCTCTATCCTGATTCATTCCACTATGGACTGATTGTATGTAACACATTGGGTCCATGGTCTACCTTATGCACTGGCACTTTTGTACTACTTGGGTACCATGAAGGTATTGCCCTGAGGGGTCAGGCCAACGCTCAGGATCTCAGTATTGCATTGTTAGACAGGAGGGTGTGGTGTACAATTGCACATGCACACCTAAAAATCAATTAAGCATGCATACACTCACTAGGTGCATACACCCCTACTAGGCATACACACTCAAACTACCAACTCATGCACATACAGTTTCAAACCAGCCTAGGCACATGCATACCTATCACCAACTCAAGCACATACACTATACACCCCAAAAGTTAGACACAGATCACTAATTTGTATATCATGCACACAATGCCATACACACACACACACCTCGAATACACACTGTTCAAAATAACTAGTCTAGGTTCCTGCACACCTATCACCAGTTTAAACCCATACACACTACACACACCACATTTAGACAGAATCAGTTACCAGTTACCAACACCTGCACATCCAATACACATATGTGGATTACTAATTCATATACCACACACACACAATGATATCTATATATGTGTACATATATGTGTATTCACTAATTCACACACATACCACCCACCTACACATACACACAGGTGAGTTCCTAAGTTGGGTGTTGGAATGTGTATGTATGTATGTGCTTGGTGTACTTGGGATACCTGTGGAAAGGTTAAAGTATTTCTTACCTTAAGAAGTGCAGAAGTGTAGGGAGTTAAAGTTACCAGGACCGGGATTAGAACCAGTAGACTACAGAGGCCTGGGCTGAAGAACTGAGGCTCGGGGGTAACTTTAGGTTAATTGATCTTAATTGATTAAAAGGCAACCCAAAGCCTGCAGAACAGGGAAGCATGCCAGCACAGAGTCTGGGACTGGAGCCAGAGCTACGGGGGAGCTGAAAAGGTAGG
>NW_005842657.1:77100-79245 GCF_000455745.1 Alligator sinensis | reverse complement strand
CAGGGTCTTTTGTCTTTCAAATGCTGGTCTTGTCTCTGTTCCTGGGTGAGGTCTGTGGTTCCTGGATGAATCAATGCGAGGTGATGGCCCAGTCATTACAGGCCATTCAGTTAGAGGCCTACCACCATAGTATTTCAATAATTTCCAATCACACTCATTCATCGAGGAACCAATTTACATGGGAGGGGTACGTGACTCTTACAGTTGCAACATGGGATGCCCAGGCAGAGGACAGAAGATGGAGGCTTGACATATAAAATGGAAACCTGACATGACTTTGGTTCACTTACAAACACAGGCCTAAACCATACAATAACCATATGAAACAATAAAAACCAATACAAAAATGATAATAATACAATATACAACAGTAAGAATCAATACAAACCTAATAATAATACAATATAAAACAGTGGATATCCAAAACCAAAAACTTGCTGCCAAAATAAAAATGTTTAAAGCTTATCCTAAGTCTGAGCTCACTTATACTTATCTATAGGGAATAGAGAGGGAGAGAAAAGGTCAGAAATGGTTGGCGAAGGGGAGGGAACGCATTTTAAAATAAATGTAAAAAAAGAAAAAACTGGGGGTTTTGCTACAAAGGAATCAGATGCTGTCCACAACTCAGCATCAGTCAATCCCCCTGATTAAGGGGAAATCCCAACTTGAGCAAAGAGAGGACACCTCTTTTCCAAGCATCCCAGTAAAGGAGGACTACCAACTAGCTATGTCGATTTCCCTAGAAGTCTAATGGACCATGCCACCAAGTTCTAGTTTGCAGAACCCAAACCAGAGCCCTGGAAGCAAAGAATTAAGGCAATAACCAGTTTCCCAACAGCCCCCAACCCTTACACTGAGCAGAACTTGGCACTGAAGCAGAGGAAGGGATAGAGGAAGGTAAGTCCACAAGTAAAACTTCAGTGCAAATAAAACTAAAGTGCCTAGATTCCGATGTTCAGCCCCATTCCTCATATCCACTCAACCTCTGGGAGTTAATAGAGAAGTGGAGAAAGGATATCAGTTAGGATAATTGATTTTACTGTTTCAAAAGTAAAAAGAAAAAAAAGAACTTATAGGTGTTAACTGCTGGGATGATACGCGTTTACTTATTTGTTCTTTTTTCTTTGTTACTGCTGAAACAGTAACATCTATTATTAGATCCATAATGATTTTAACTTTTAAAATCATTAACTTCTTCAGTTATCTACCCTTTTTATCTTTTTCTAAATAATTTTAACTTCATTTTTTTCCTTTGAAAACATGCTTTCAAAAATGGCAAGGAACCCATTTTGTGTTGTTTTGTGTTTTCATCTGAAAAAGGGCAAAAAAAGTCTTTAAAGCTACATGTTAGAGATTTAAAGTGGTCAGGTTATTAGAAAGCGAAAAAAATCATAAAAAGAAAAAATATAGAAAATTGTGTACTTCAAAGTAAAAATAGAATGTGCCAGTCATGTACTTAAGTCATTGTGCTTTAAAAGTGTGCTTTAAAAGTGTCAATCTAATTACCTGTTTTATGGGAGTCGTGCTGGTGCTAGCTAGAAAAAGCACTCTTATTGAGCAATCAGCCACAGAAGAAAAAAAAACAAATTGCAAAGATTATCGAGCTTTTGGCATTAGCAATGATTGAGACAGACTTAAAGAAATAATATGAAACTTTAGATTGCATGGCAGTTCCCGTCCCAATATTAGAATACAGAAACAAAAATATGTTAATAATATAATGAAACCTACACCAGGATTAAGTGATCTAGTTAGATGATACTTCCTACTATGGAATAGGAAAATTTTCAGACAGTTTCTCATAGCACAACATTCCCAGCCTGATGGTTAGATATTACTGTGTGAACCCAAGTGAGAATGTACTCCATATACTGCAAGATTTCACACAACTGCCTGAAAAACTGGATTCAGTGATTTTGTATCTTGTTTTTCTAACATGACTCAATTTCCCACAAGCCCTGGGGCTCTTTAGCCTGGAAAAGCGCAGGCTCAGGGGTGATCTGATGGCCACCTATAAGTTTATCAGGGGTGACCACCAGTATCTGGGGGAACGTTTGTTCACCAGAGCGCCCCAAGGGATGACAACTAGGTCGAATGGTCATAAAACTACTACAAGACCGTTTCAGGCTGGACATAAGGAAGAAT
>NW_005842657.1:65037-76802 GCF_000455745.1 Alligator sinensis | reverse complement strand
TCTTTCCTGCCTATGCAGGGGGTTGGACTCGATGATCTATTGAGGTCCCTTCCAGCCCTAACATCTATGAATCTATGAATCTATGACTCCAGCTGACTTCCTGCCCTTTGGGCAGGGGGCTGGACTCGATGATCTTCCAAGGTCCCTTCCAGCCCTAATGTCTATGAAATCTATGAAGTCTAAAATTATTCTTAATTGATTTCAGTTTAAGAAAAGTAAAGTTACAGAAAAAAAAGAGAGCGGAGGCCACTATACAGGCAAAGCAGACCAACCACTTCAAGCAGGTGGGTTTCATAAAAAAAAAAACAGTGAGTAGTTCTAACTATAACCATCCCTGAATCTTATATCCAATAAAATAAATTAGGAAATGCAGCACCTAACTTTTAGACTCTGGGTTCCCCAATGTAGAACCCAAAACCCAGAGAAAGTATCTAGGGCTATACCACAACTCATGACTGCCCATAGAGACCCATATCCCACTTCTATCAACACAGCCTTTCAGCCCACCTCTGCCTAACTCTATGAACATCTTTTATTCAATAACATAATGGTTAGAGCACTCATCTGAAAACAGAGGATCTGGGTTCAATGCCCTTCTCACTCTGAAGGAACTCAAGTGCTCTCTCTAGAGAATGCCCTAACCACCAAGATACAGACAACTCTCCATCCCTCCTGCTAAAGGAAAGGGAAAGAAAAAGGGAAAGGGAAAGGAAAGGAAAAAGGAAAAAAGGGGAAGAGAAAAAAAGGTTCCTTAATCACTGAGCTACAATCAGGTTCTTTCTCATTCTCTCACTCGAGAATCTAACACATTTTGTTGCAGAGTAGCACAGCTTCAGCAGGTGGAGTGGAGTAACCGCTAGAATGGTGGTCTGGGCACTCATGATAGGTGGGAGATATGGGTTTGAAATCTTTAGGCTGAGAGGGGCACTAAATCTGAGTTTCTCTTTCCTGACTTCTTTGCCAAGTCTCTAACCACTAGACTATTACAGAAAAGGTGATTTCTGCCATTTTTACTCCTCTTCTGGCTGTACATTAAAAATAAAGCAGCTAGCTGTAACTGCATTTTTGAGGGAGCCCATCCTGTGGCTAAACTCAGAGCACATATACCATACTGGGCCTCTTGAAGATTGTAGGTGCTGTTTTACCCAAAAGAGTTTATGTGGGAGCAAAATGCCAAACTGCCCAACTGTTCAGGCCAGAGTAGTTCTGGGCATATGAAGAAGGTGAAGTCTGGATGCCTTGAGGTACCCAAAGCAGATTCCTTGAGGTACTCAAAGTGGAAGGACCCCTAGTACTGCTAATAAGGCATGTTCTGTCCTGCCAAAACAAATATATTTCTGGTGGTGACTAGAAGCAAAATGTAAGATATCTGGGGCATATTAATTAGGTTCTTTTAGATTTTAGGTCTTTATTGTTTGGTTGAAGCCAAGCATTGGTTTCTGAGGATCACAATTTTGAGTACAGGTGCTTAAATCCTTTTGATAAATTAAGACCCAGCTTTCACAGCCTCAACCCATTCGTCAGGTGGCTGTTTCAGTTACACCTATCCATTAGGGCTGTGCAAAGCTTTGGTCCCTGATTAGATTTGGTGGAGATTTGGCTTGATTCAGTGGCCAAATCTCTGAATCTGAATCAAATCAGGAGACCCTTTAATCTAGGGGTGAGCAATTATTTTGGGTGGAGGGCCACTTACTGAGTTTTGGAAAGCCATTAAGGGCCGCATGACAGGCAGCCAGGGGGGGATAAATATTAATTTTCTAAATTTTTTAGGGGCCCCGTGGCCTGGACAGAATGGCCTGGTGGGCTGCATCTGGCCCACAGGCTGCATTTTGCCCAGCCCTGCTTTAATCTCTCCAAATTGAATCGGAACCCCCGAAACAATTTTGAAAGATTCAGAAAGATTCAATGATTCAGACATAGACACAGCTTTAAATGTTTTTTCTACATACCTCAAGGTACCAGGTGGCTCATGAATGCTGAGATATTGGGGCAGATGGAGAATCCCACAGCAACGCAGGGGATTCCCCAGCACACACAGCAGCAGACCCGCAAGTGGACTAGAAGCAACACACACACACACACACACACACACACACACACACACACACACACACACACACACACACACACACACACACACACACACACACACACCCCACCACACCCCATGAGCTCAGCAACTGGTGCCTTCTGGGTCTCGGGAGGCAGCCAGGGTCCCCCCCACAGCCGATCACTGAGTTGCGGGGACATGGCAGTGAACCCGGAAGTGGACCAGATGCCCCCCTCCCCATGCTCCTGTGGGATGCTCCATCTGCCCCAGCATCACAGCATTCATGAGCCATGCCTGGTACCTTGAGGTATGTAGAAAAGCATTTAAAGCTGTGTCTATGGCCGAATTGCTGATTATCCGTATCAGCATCAAATCTTCATATCTGGATTCAGTCAAATTGAATTGGGGACACTGATCCAAATCAACAAATCGAATCACTGTCCCCGATTCAGGCCAAATCCAAATCTAAATCGAATACAGCCCATTTCGCATACCCCTACTATCCATCAGTCAGAATCATAGAGAATGGTACAGAAGTAGGGCTGGAAGGGATCTCCAGAGATCATCGAGTCCAACCCCCTGCCTGAGGGGGTTACACCAATGTCTTTCAGCATTTGTGTAAAAATATCACAAGGGTACAAATCTCCAGTTTTTCCCACCAAGGATGACCTATCCTGACCTTACACCTACCTGTACACCTCTGTACCTCTATGTATATTTGCATGGTTCTGCATTGGTATTGGTCATCTCTCTCTCTCTCTCTCTTTCTCTCTGCCTCTCCCAATCCACTTTCTGTTTTCCATCACTGTGCATGACTGTGCATAATTTCATTCAAAACTCTTTCATGATTAGTTTCCAGATGTTAGCCTGTGTCTTCTCCTCCTATTTCAAAGCTGCATAACTATAAACCTGCTGAATTATTCTTCTAGATCTGTATTTGCTACTTTGATCACACTGTTGTTCACAGGTGCATGCTATTACAGCTCTCTTAATTGTCAATTTATCATCAAACTTTTACAGCTCTCTTTTCTTTGATATTTTTGAAAATGACGACTAGATACGTTAAGTCCTATGTTGCATAAATGGGACACTGCTCATATTCCTCCCACACAATCTACCTCCATAATCACTGGATGTAATAATGAGGCATAAATTATATAACCGCATGCTTGCTTATCAATATGGATATGAATACTGAACATTTAACAAGAGTTTCAACTAATCAGCACAGAAAAATCAAACGCTGTTCTCCTAATCGATACCCTCAATCATGCATTATTTTGTCTTGTTCATACTGCTCCACTTCCTTATGGAATATTCTCACAAACTATTATTCACATTTTTGTCCTCTTTGTCAATTTAAATAATTTCGCACAAGCACTCCTTCTAAAATGCCACCAATGAAGAATAAGAGAAAGCTGTATGAGTTTTAAACCCTCCTAAATAAGCTTTACCTTTTAGCTTAGGTTAATTTTTCCATACTTACTGCAAACTAAAAACAATTCATAATGGAATATAAAACTGAAATGAATAGATTGCACAATGAAGCCTCAGCTTCCTTTAAGTATTTAAGTACACCCAAAAACAATTTATATTTTTATGCACTTCTTGGCATAATCATTAGTCACTAAATATACCTTCTGCACCTATGTATTCTTGTGAAAAAGTAAAAGAAAACATGCTTCCCAAAAAATACCATAGGTGTGAATATTTTCTATGGCAAGGCTCTATTTGCAGGCATCTTCCTCCATGTGTCTAATTAGCAAGGTTATAGAATTTGGAATCATCAGGAAGGGTTTGCTTTTGCTTTTAACTGCACTATCAATAAAAATTAGCTCCTACTAAAAGCATCAAAAACATCACTTGTGTTATTATCATGTTAAACTTCAGAAATTCCTCAGGCCTTCACATTCCAAGCAAGCAGATCTCCAATGCAATATAAGTGCTTCCTTCTTCCTGTATGACACAATGAAAGTATGTGGCTGTAAGCAGGGGATTCCAGATTTGTCTACATTGAATATGGGTCTATTTTGGTTTTAGAACAACAGGTCCAGTAGTGTGACTGCTGAGGGAGTGGTAGGGGGAACAAGAGGGGCACCCACCCTGGATGCCAAGTTAGGAGAAGCACTGGAATTGCCCCCCTATCCCCGCGGAATCCATGCCCCAGCAACAAAAGCAGACCCAAAGCTCACCCATGCCAGGAACTCCAAAAGACTCCCTGGATGTTGATGCTGTTTTAAGAGCAACAACTGGGGCAGACAGAGCATGCAATGGTGGCAGCTGAAGTGCAGCCAGGGACTTCTCAGCACAGGAGACTTCAATACCCCCTCTACCACCTCTCCATCTTTCCCCCAGCTCTTAGAATTCATTCACTATCCCATCCTCTGCCCCCTGCAAGCTTTCAGTACCTTTCCCCCACCGTTCTCCAGTAGGGTTTGCCCAGGGCACCAACTCTGCTTGAACAGGATTCTCCCAACAGGACTAATGTACACAGTGTAGGTAAGACATGTACCCTGTGTGCACGATTATAGCACGTGTGTCTTCCTGACACCCTCATCTGTGCAGCAAAAGAAACCAACCAGTCATATACACCCCCTTGCTCCCACAAAAATTGATCAACATGACCAAAGAGACAACCACAATATTGCTTTTCTATAGCTCCAGATTTTAGAAGGTTTTTTTTCCCCAAAAAAGATTGTGTTTGAAATCCAATATGAAAATTATTTCTGTGCCAAGGGCAGCAAAGGCCTATGCACCACTGCATTACCATCCTGTTTTAGTCAATGAGCTAACCATTTCCATAAGGGCAAATGTCATCCTCTTTTACATGAATTAAATATAATGGGAATGGAATTCTAATACCTCACTGTCAAAGAGCCAAAGCCAATACTGTAAACCAATATTATATGGAAAATTTTCCAAAAGCAACCAAATCCTTTCCAGAAGAACAGGGGCTTAAATTTATAAATTGTGTACCTGGGATCATGTACTTAAAAGTTTTGTCACTCTTTCAGTTAATAGTTGAATCAAGAAACTAACAAACGTAATTTGTATAGGCTTTTTATTTAATAATGTATTAATAGAAAATAAATTGTAGTTTATGTGGCTCTCTAAGCAGTTCTAAATTTGTGCCCAGCACATCTGTGTACATCTTGATGGAATTTAAGTGGAATTTAAAAATCATGATCTCAATTTCTTAGTTTAATCAAACCATCAAATTACACCAAAGTTAGAACGTTACTCCTTATGGATTTAAATCCATCTCCTAGGGTCAATTCTCTCTCTAACACACTACAGAAGAAATTAGAAACCAGCTCTTCTGTACCTAACATTATTATATCTTGAACCTTGGGTTCAGGTCCAAAAAAGCCTGAAAACACTTGTACCTCATATGCCCAAGGTGCTTTCAGCTTCATATTTTTCTGCCATTAAAAACTAACTATAGGTCTTAAAAATATAAGGCTCCAATCCTGGATGCATATAATACAGCATATCCAACCAGAGGGTCAGTAATAACTGTTGCCTACCATCCCTACTCCAAGTCTGCCTGAAGATGGAATTCATTCTTCACTTCAGTCTGCAACATTATTCTCATGGAAAAGAAAGACATTGGGGCAGGAGAAAAAAAAGAGGCAGAAGGGGTGGAAAAACAGAAGTTAATAACTGACTCAACTGTCAGCTACCTCTTGGATTAACATAAGCATAACAACTACCAAAATCAGATCAATAGCATTTCACACCCACTTTGTATTCATCCACAAATCACAGCATGTCATGCACTGGTGAATGCATCCAGGATCAAGCAGCACAGCAGAAGTAAGTATGCTAAACTGATCCTGGAACATCAACACTTCAAATCTGTATGTATCTGCAAGTAATGGCATTATCATGCTAATGGCAACTTAGGCAGCATTGAAGAAGGAATAATAAAACATTCATCTGATGTATTAAGCAGAGACACTTTCCTTCAAAAATCAGGCATGCAAGTTATCTTTGTTCTCACTATCCTTTTCCCCAGGAAAACATTTACTGAGGATTATTGTTGCACAAGAAATGTCTCTCCCTGGTTATGCCTGAATGCTCCTGAATATACTGTTAAGAGTCCCAGGGCACTGATGCAGTGCAGTGACTTGTTCCAAACACAAGTCTGTTTTCATACTGCATTCCATTAACCATAGTAGCACTGAGAACGTGCTAATATCTACTGATCTTTTCCCCAACACTTACATTTTGGGGTCTTACATGGCCGGTTTTGTATCCCTTGGCATGGCAAGATTTAAACTGAAGACCTGAAGATTGCAGAAGCGGGTGTGCAGGTAGGTATGGCACAACAAACTCACAGTGCGCTTATAATCTCTAGCAAGTTTGCACCCACCTGGAGAAAGGCACACAGGTTGCTTGAGGGAACGGGTTGGGGGAGACACCAGGAAACGAATACATATTAACATAACCTGAAATGCTAGGGTATAATTGAAGCAACTCTGCAAACAGTCACTTTAATAAAGAGCCAGTTTAAGCTCACTCAAAATACGGCATTCTCCTGTTATTACCTGATACATAATACATGAAGCACAGTCTCAAAAGATAAAAGCCCTTTCTATTATTCTTGCAGTAGTATATTGCAAAAATCTGACAGAAGAGTGCTTTTCTATTTATGCTACTCCCAAGTGCCACCATGCAACAACATTCAAGAGTCGGTTGACATTTTTCAAAATTTGCCCAAACACATTCTCTTTGGGTTTTGTATGCAAAGTGTTTGATACTCTTTCCAACCAGCTCCGCTATGCTCTCATGAGAACAGACAGCTCAGACAGGGCCTACTCCCACAGTGGATAATCATGTGAGTAATCTCTTACGTATACAGACTCAGTATAAGATCTGGCCCTCAGTTATTTTTTTCCACTAAAAGTTGATGAGTTTCTACCAAATATAGGGGAGATAAGAGGGATAAAAACCCTTGTGGCAGGCTTGCCGATGGTAGTCCGGCTTGCTGGAGCCAGATGGCTCAAGTTGATTGGGGGGGGCATTCCCCTCCCCTGCCAATCAAAAGAGGGAGGAAAAGAGGCTTGCCCTGCCCTGACCTAGGGGTGAGGTGAAAAAAAAGAGTACCTGAGAGGGAAATAATCCCTTGGCTTTTTACCCAAGAAGCATCCTGAAGAATCCTCTGGTGAGGGAGAAGCAGCAAGCGGCTGCGTCTCAGCCGCCGTGGGAAAAGCACGATGATGGTGCACAGAGGACAGACAGAACTTCGGAGGCTGCAAGAGGCAGCACAGGTCCCCAGCCCTGCACGAGGCAGGAGCCCAGCCCCTTTGGTGCACAGAGCGGTGCATAGGCTTGGTGAGCTAAAGAGATGCCGCAGCTACACAAGGCAGCACGAATCCCAAACCCTGCACAAGGAGGAGCCCTCAGTGCATGGGTCGGTGTACAGGGCTGGTGAGGGTCAAGAGAGCCCACAGGGCCTCAGTGGCTGCATGAAACAGCACAGGTCCCCAGGCCTGCATGAAGCAGGGGCACTCAGTGCACGGGTTGGTGCTCAGAACTGGAGAGGGTCTGGGTGAGCTAAGCTGAAAGGACCGCTGTGGCTACACAGCCCTTGGTGCACAGACCGGTGCACAGGGCTGGAGAGCTGATAGGACTCTGGGACTGCATGAAGCAGCCCAGGCTCCTGACCCTGTGAGTGGCAGGGGTATCACAATGCAAGGATCAGTGCACGGAGCCAAGGCAAAGCTGGAAGGACTCTCTGACTGCAGGAGGCAGCACGGGCCTGCATCCCTGCAGGAGGCAAAGACCAGTATGCCCTAGTAGCTGCACAAGGGAGCTGGGGCCTTTCCACTGTAAGCAGAAGCTGGGCAAAGCCATGGGTCCCCGGCAAGGCGGATGTTTTGACAAGTCCACCCACAGAGAGATGAGCTAAATTCCACTGGAGGGCCAAGGAGCCATGAGTGCCCGGGTAGGGGATTGGGGTCCCTACGAGGAAAGAGGCAAAGGTCTCCACAGGAGAGGAGTGGACCAGGTATTCAGGGGAGGTTTTGTGTCCCCAGAATCCCGCCAGTCTACGGGCTAGGGTTCGATTCACATAGTCCCTTAGTGGTCACCTGTCTTCCCCTTGCTATTACTCCTCCATGCGGGGCCGTTACTGTGCCATTGTTGAACTTGGATTGTTGTAACAGTTAAGGCTTATGTAAATGGCTAAGGTTGCCCTGGGTCCCTATGTATATATATTTGAGGTAGGCTGTAAGCTGCATCTTTTACTGTGAAGTTATTTAATTCAATATTGTATTATAACATGTTTATGTATTGCCTTCTTCTGTCTATTAATTGCTGAGCTCCTAAAATGCTGTGGAGAGTTTTGTGATTATCACTTTGGATTCAAGGGGGTTGCTATGCCTGGGTATGGGTTTGCGTTGCTGTCACATTATTCATGTAAGTTCTAACTATTGCTTATTTATTGTTGAGTTCTATTTAGTGAACCAGGGTTTAACCTGGTGCCACGATTAATTGTTCCCTTGCCTGTGCCCTGAGAGAGGGGCTATACCCCAATAAGAAGACCCCTGGGAGCCCAGGCTTACATCAATAAAGTACCTCTGTTTGTTATATCCACTTATGTATCAGTAACAAGACTTACCTGACTTAGATGGTATAAATTTGTATATAGTTCTAGGATATATTTGTGTATATGCTTAATGAGTTCTATGGGTCCTGTAAATAAAGTTCTGTAAGTAGTTAAATTTTACTGAGTGATCTCTGCTCTGCTCTGCTCTGCTCTGCAGTAGAGGCTGGCAAAATGGCCTAGGCCAAATGGCTACACTCTCATGGGACATACAACTGTTCATAATGAGATTATTGTGTCCATACATGTATATGGAAATTCTGCATTGAAATACACAACCAAAAGTCTTTCAACTTTCAGAATTTTACTGTATGAAATATTTCTTTCATTCTTCCTGAAGTACATTCCCATGCTTAGGAAGAGTTCTACACTGCAAGTAATTCCATTCAAGAAATAGTATCAAAATAAACATTTTAATTTTATATTTGCAAAAAAATATATACTATACATTCATATGATTCATATGATTATTTTTAAAATATATGCTTGTAGAAACAGTACCATGGAATAAATATTCCTGACAAGTACTTACTGAATCCCAGAGTATTTAAATAAGAAGAAATGTAATGCAATGTCATTCTTCTATAAGAAAAGAGAGAAGGCTATAAAAGAAGTCTTCAACTATTATTGCTTTACAATTTTTGTCCAAACCTGCCAACTCTACAGGTTTTCTCCATAACACATGGGTTTTCAGGCTCTTCTACAAATCTGTAGAAAGCTTTGCTTGTGGCCTGACAATTCAGGGTGTACTTCTCCCTCTCTCTGGAGCAGAACTGGAGGGTAGCTCCCTGAGGCAGGACCGCAGATTACCAGAGAGGGTCAGGAACCCAAGCACAGAGTCTCAGAAACAGGAAGAGCCAGGGATCTTTTTCCATTCTAGAAGTCACATCTGGGCTGGCTCAAGGTATATTCAGAGGGACTAAACAAACCCAGGAGTCTCAAACAAGTGCTCCCTTGGGGGACTCTGACAGCCATACCCTGTGCATCAGGGTGGCAGAGAAAGCCTGGAACTGGTCATAGTACAGGGACAAAAATCAAATTTATGAAGACCGACTTCAAATGGACTCATAATGCCAACCAGACTTCCGGAGGTAGTAGGTACACCATGTTCATCTATGAGGAGCTATCCCACATGCTCACAAGGGATAGAGGGAGGAGTTGCAGCTGGTGGCAGACAAGGGAACCATGGGCACAGGTGCAGTTCCCTGAGGACACAGGGGAACCAGAGGTCATGTTGCAGCTGAATTTCAATCTCAGCTCCCTCAGCCTCTTCTAGGGTGGCAGGACCATGGGCACAAAGAGGCAGGATACGGGGGACAGCTCTAAAAGCACAATGAGCAAAATGCAGCATGTGGATACCAATGCCATGCCATCCACGTCACAGGAGGTCCAGAGACAAGTACTTGGTCCCAGGTAGAGCTCAATCCCTCTGAATCTGGGAAAAGCCATGTGCCCAGAGACACCATTTCATATGCTGGGGCCAAGTGTGTTCCTTTGCTCCAACAGTGCCTTAGAGGTTTCCACTGATGCAGAGACCACCTGCCAATCCTCTTGGTCCCAGACCTGGGAGCCAAGGTGCTCTCTCCTCCCAACTCCAAAGCAGGGAACTGAAGAGCACCTACTCCCACTCCTGATCCCTGGGTGGGTGACCAAAGAGGTCCCATTCCTCCTCCTGGCCCCTGTATGGGGCCCCAAACAGTGCCCACCCTCTCCTCTCAGTCCTAGAACTGAACCTGATAGTGCCAAGGCAGGGCCTGCTGCACAGGAAGGTATGGATCAGCACCACACTGCATGGACATGCAGAGGAACCCCACACACTGGGGGTTGGTGGTAGAGTGTGGTCCATACCCATGGGCTGTAGGCAGAGCAGTACTGGGGTGCTGAGGTCCTACCACCTGTATACCTCTGGCTAAGACTGTCACCTGAAAGTACCTGTGGGACACCTTCCCCTTCCTTCCCATGGTTGTGACCTCTCACTACCAAGTATCCTCACAGTCACAACCCTCAACCAGTCTGTTATTGCACAAACCCTTAAGGGGAATCTCCTGGTGCACGGAGAGATGCAGGTAGAAGGCAGTATTATGCCTCCCACCCTGGCTGGACAGAGCACATGGCCCAGGGAGCTAATTGCTCAACCATTCACTCAACACTGGTCAGAGAACACCAAGACTCCCCCATTTTCTCCATGGTTCCTATACACACCTTGCCCAAAATGTGATATACCTGATCCAATGCACCACATACCCTCATGGAAATTGTATGGGTGAAACTAGACAGCAACTATGCACCAGAATGAGTTCTCACAGCAAATATCTGAAAAAGAGACACACACACCATTAGGAGCACATTTTTCTCCAGAACAACCACTCCCTCTCCGACCTTACCATCCTCATGGCTCAAGGGAATCTACCTAACATCTTTAAAAGGTGAATCTATGAACAAAAGTTCATAAGCTGGCTAGACACTAAGGGCAAAGCATTTGTACACATGCTTGAGCCACAGCAGCAGGCGCTTTTAAAAGCACCCAGCACTGTGGCGCATGCATTTGTATAAACAGCGAAGTGCACGTCAGTGTTGAGAAAAATGGCAGCAACGTGCTGTTGAACTAGTACACATTGAAGGTGTTTTAATTCAAAAGTGCATGCAATGTAGTGCTGGGCACATCAGCTCACATGCAGAGCAGACTCGATTAATCGAGTCTGTTCCAACGCACTGAATCTCCAGCACATCAGAGTAGACAAATATACATGTATAAATGCCCCTGAGAACCAAGGAGTTAACACTGCTTTTTGGTTTCAGGGCACATAATAACCTTCCTTATTCCTAAATTCTTGCCACACAGAAAAGGTGACAATGACCCTCCTTCCCTTTTGATAGGCCGTGATCTCCCAATAATCAGTTTCTTTTCTTATGCTAATTGTGTCTGCTACCCCTGGGAATTTTTCTCCTCACTTCTGTTTCTCTCCCCCAGCTGCTTTTTTACTATGCTGTGCTGGTTTTTACTGCTAGACCTAATGAAGAATGTCTAGCATTAGAAAGCTTGTCTAACTTTATCCCAACTATGCAGCTGGTCCAATAAAAGAAGAAATCCTTCCCTCTTACAGA
>NW_005842657.1:51244-65006 GCF_000455745.1 Alligator sinensis | reverse complement strand
GGCATTCCTAATGGCGACAAAGCATATGCTGCTCATAATTATACACCTAAACTGAGAAATATATTTAAGTCTTTAAATGTGTTTTCAGACAGCCTTAAAATGAATAAGAAAAGAAATGCAAGTTCTTGAGATTTGACTGAACAACAACCACCACCAGATTGTCTGCATTCATTTAACACCTAAAAGATGCCAATTGTTTCATGCCTTTGGCTGAAGCTAGAATTCTATGCACAGACCATTGCATCCATTACTGTACAGCAGGTGTCTCTGGGGTAAAACAGGCTAACTGCTTAGCAGTGCAAGGCAACATTATTTCTTTGCTCGAAACTGCCATGTAGGAATAACCTAGCCAAACAAACCTGCCACATACAACTGACACTGGAAATTGGACAAGTCACAGAGACTGACACCCTATTTTCCCCATGTTTACACTGGATTCTTTAAGGACTGAAAACATTAAACTGTTGATGGAAAGCAAAATAAAAGTCCTGTTCTAGGCTTCTTAATATCTAGCCCAGTGATGTGAAACCAGGGTGCTGCAGCACCCTGGTGGTCCATGACAGCTTTGATGGGTGCCAAAGGGGTAGAGAAGAAAGCAGGAGGCAAGTGAGATAAGCATAAGCTCCAGTGAGGAGATAAGTGCAGAGTCTTCCCTTTCAGTCTCTCCTCCTCCCCGCACTCACTTCATTGTAGACTTTGCTGCAGGCTGCTCTTTCGGTTTCCCAGCCCCTCTTCAAGCAGGTAAACACTATAATAAATAGTTTTTGATCAGGGTGACAATTAGTTCAGAAAGGTTACGGAGAGGTGCCTTAAGTCTAAAAGATTGAGAACCACTACTCTTAGACCTGCATATATAGGCCAAAATGTTCAAATCTGAGTGCTGAAAGTTAATTATCTATCAATGCAAGGATACTTGAACTGCTCATATATCACTGAAATTAAAATCTGAAGTCAAGCAAAAGTCTAAAAGACATAACACTTATCTGTAGGATCTTCTGGCAAGATTCAAAGGGGATTTTTGCACCAAATTTTCCTATGTAAACAGGGATTTGCAAAGATGCCTCTAACAGCTGGAAACACAGGCCAAACAATAAAGAAGTCTGATTGTTTGAGGTGTAAAACCTCGAAAAAGCACTAGAATCAGTGGGAGCTGAAGGTCCCTGGAAAAGAGACAGACTATAACGGTTTGGGAGTTTGGCTCCCATTCAGTTGTATAAAGTATGTTATTAATTCTAAAAACATCAGGATCAGTAAGAAAGACTAACCAACCAACCAATAAAGCCCACAGCTATTGCACCATGAGATTTAGAGGGGTGGGGGCAGAGGGAGGGATGAAAGAAATCTTCATTTGAGTGAAAGAGGCAGTTTCATCATTCAGTTACAAGACCTGACTCCCTTGCTATCAGCAACATCGATAATACAAGCCGCTCATCAAAAAACCGTTAGCTCAAGGAAAACTGTGTTTTCAAATTATCAGCTTGCCACATCCTCATATATTTGTCAAAAAATGAATGCTTTTTCATTATAGCTGCATAACGAAATCATGTTAACTAGTAATAATGGCCAGCACACAATGTAAACTAAAAATAACATATCAAAACAAATAGTAGTTCTTTCTATATATCCTCTTTAGCTAATAGAGCTTCAGGGGATTCCCAACATGTAGCCATTATTTCATTTAATTTAACATTAAAACATTATTTGATTATTATGTTAACATCTAACATTATTTCATTTAATTTAACCCCTTTTACTTTGTACTACTCTATTTTATTACATTTCTAGTGGTTTCCATGGAAGCAGCCTTTGGCTGGGTATTGGGTTGAGCATAGTCAAACATAGTTCTTAACAAAGACATTGAGGCAGTTACTCGATGTCTTTGTTATGTGGATCATTGATAAAAAACAGCGGACTATTCAGTATACAATTATTGGCACTAATGTGGGAAAGCCATTAAAAATGAATCTAAGCCTGTATGATATCTTGTTTTGTTGCCTCAATAGCGAGATAAGCATTACATTTAATAAACGAGACACAGAAGCAGCCAGAGCACCATGTCAAGTTAATGGCAAGGCCAAGATTCGTGATTCTTAAATAATTAGATTTACATTCATTCTACCAGACAATGCTTCCTCCCAACAACAATGCCCACAGAGGCTGCTGAAGTCATTCGCACCGCCATCCAGAGCTAACACAGGAATGGCAATGTGCACTGGGTTCATCTGGTAGAAGAACCAAGTAAAAGAAAGCACATTCAGCATTTTGCAGGATTCCAGCCTAAATCCAGGATCTTGTAACTTGACTCCACCCACCCCAAGCTGACCCTCATTCAGTGTGGTGTCACTGTTCCTGCACTTGATCTGCCTTCAGAGCTGTTAGTGCAGGATTGGGGCTTAACACAGCGTGATACAATGAACAGACTGCAATAGAACAAAAGGTAGGAATAGTGTTAGGGACACAGTGTGGCGTTAGGGACACAGTGGGGCAAAATACACTGTTTTGCAAGCTTCTCAGTTTAGCAGGGGGGGTTTAATTGATAGGGTAAGCGAAGGAAAGAGATTAATACTGTAACCCAGGCGATACTCCTGCTTTGATCCCTCTCCAATTGAAGGGATCAAAGCAGGTGCACAAGCGCTCTGGGAGGTGTAGGGACTCTCCTCCCCCTATAGAGCAGAGCCAGACCACCACTGGGGACTTAACCATGTACCTTTTAATGAGGGAACAATACTGGGAACATAACAGGCATAATCAAGGGGTATAGTGGATACTACAATGCCCCAAGGGGCAGGATTCAACAAAGGGTAGACACTGACAATAATTGACAAAAGACAAGGTTAACAAAATATAAAACACAAACAGCAGAGCAAACAATACTGGTTGGGGAAATATAAAAAGGCACAAAATACAAAATGTCAAAGGACAAAGAAATATAGGGCCTAGGTACCTGGAAAGGGAAAAAGCACAACAGCCCCTTTCCACTGCAAGAGCAATTTCTCCTTGTTAGCTCACTCACCCCAAGTCACCAAAGCTGGGACTTGAACTTGGATCTCCCACATGGCAGGCAGACTACCAGTGCTCATCCTGCTTCAAGCTGTTAGGGTCTTGACCTTCCTGGAGCCCTGGCCTCACATCAAGCTGCCTGGTCTCCGATTGGAGGAGCAGGAAGCCGAGCTGGGAACCCCTCAGGTCACTGCTCAGATCCTTCCTGAAGCGGGAAGCCTCTCCTGCTGGCCACAGCCTCTCATAGGGGATCCTGGAGCCCAGCAGGAAGTCTCTCCTGTCGGCCACACGCAGTGCTGCTGAGGGTTCAACTGCTGCCTGCAGGTCCTGCTCCTTCAGGCTCTTCTGAGGCAACTGCTTCCGCCCCGCTGGCTCAGCTCTCGCCAACTCTTTCCTCGTGGTCCCTCACTGAGTCAGCCATGCTGCCCCTTTTATCCCCCTCCAGGTGACCCAAGGGGCCAATCAGGAGACATGAGGGGCAAGTCTCTGGGGCCTGATTGGTGAGGAAAGGGAATCCCAAGTCCTCCAATCATCTTTTGCCTTTTCAAAACCCCAGGGCTAGGTCACTGCCAGCTAGCCCATCACATTGCCTATTCTCTCCTCCCCACCCCATCTCCCCCAAAAATTAAGTTTCAAGAGAAACACTTGTCTTTATAAGTTATTGTAAAAAATATTTTCTACTTTAACCCTTAGCTACCCAATTTTGTTTAAGACAGGGGCAGGCAATTATTTGGGCTTGAGGGCCACATAGGCTGTTTTGGTGAGCTTTCATGGGCTGGGTCAGCACCCCTCTGCCCTGCATACAACAACTCAGCAAAACTCTCTATGTGGCATGGGGCCCTGGGCAGCAATGTTTGGGAGCAGGATGGGCAGGCAAATCTAGGATTACAGGGCAGGGTTGCAAAGCGGTGACATCGTGGGGCTGGGACTGAGGCCAGGTCACAGCCACAACCAGTTCTCTACACACCCGCTCTGATGGGTTCATGTCCCATGGGTAGGGGCATGTATGGAGCAGATTGCAGCTCTGCCCTGCCCCAGACCCAAGCTGTCACAGCCCCATGATTGCTGCCCCAGACAACTCCCTGCCCACCTGTGCACCCTGCCCATGTGGCTCCCCAGAGCTGCATCCAGGGCCAGGGCCAGGATCTTGGGTTGGTGACAGCACAGGGCTGGGGCACAGCTGGAAATCACTGCCCAACTTTGCTGGGGAGCCACAGCACCCAGTAGTGGGAGAGGAGGGCTGCGAGCCCTGCAGAGGAGGCTTGGGAGGAACTTCACCTCCCCTCCCTCACCTGTCCCCTCTCTGAGCCCATGGAGTGGAGCCTGCAGATAGGGAAGTGAGGGGGATAGACCTGGCAGCAATTCCATGCCCCACCAAGTACTTGCAGCAGCCAGGACCGGGCTAGGGGAGGCAGGCAGTGCTGGAGCACCCCCAATGCATGCCAGCCCACATCTCACCCCGGGAGGCCCCTGCAGCAGGAACAGCCCCCAGCCCTGCCAGCTTGGCATGGGGCATAGCAGCATGAAGCAGAATGGAGCTGCACAGGGGCAGTGGGAGCCCTGGTGAGGGTGCTGCATCTGGGCTGGGGCCAGTCTCCATGAAGACCAGCCCCCAGTCCCAGATGCAGCTCCCTCACTAGGACTCCCACTGCCCTCATGTCACTCTGCTCTGCATGGGTATCCAGGGTGAGCTGTGGCCTGGCATGGGATGGGGGTGACCCAGAGCCACTCACTGGGGGGGCAGGGACCCACCCTGGGCCGGCAAAATGGCTCCAGGGCCTAGATCTGGCCTACAGGCTGTATTTTGTCCACCCCTGGTCTATGGGATGGATCCTCTAACTGTAGGTCAAGAACAAGTACCAGAAATTATAGTCATCTGGTCTTTGCCAAATAGCACACATCTTGGCTACATGTTGGGAACCACTGATGAGATCTACACCAGTGTTGTTTGCAAAACATTTTGAAAGAAGTACAATAGGTTTGACCATTGTTCTTGTCAAAACCAGACAGACACTCCACAACATGATTTATTAGATACCTAGTCTCACTGAAGTCAAAGAGAGCTTTGCCCTTGATGTCAATGGAGTAAGGATTTCGCTTCTGATTCTAAAATAAACTTTTTATGAATCTGAAATAAACCTTGAACAATAACACAGATTTTCTGATACTAGGTATATTTAAATATTTATCTTGCCACTAAAATCTACCTATGGTAATTCAGCCATGTGAAGCTACTTACAGATTCACATCTCCACATTGACAATGTCAGACATTGACAGTGACCGTGTCATTAAACAGTCAGCTAGCTAGGAAAAGTTTAATGTGTCCCATCTGGTAGACATTGGCATAAGGTTGGCAGTAGAACCATCTCAGACAACTAACATGCAAATATATAATTATCTATGTTTTTGGCACATTGATTTTTTTCAAACTCAGAAGTTCAACTGAGTGCTTGCTTGGCTCCATGTCCCTTTGCTAATGGTATTGCCAAGAAGAGTTGCTGAAAGTTATGCAACTAGAGACACAATTCTCTGAAATTTAATTTTGGTGATGGGTTATGATATTGGCCAACTCCAAAGATGGAGCTTGTATGGGAAGCAAAGCACTTCCAAAAATAATCAGGCAAATTGTTCAGCCATTGGTAAATGGAGTGCTGCTCCACAGCACTGACCACAAACAGCTGCATAATCTTAACTTTTTTTTTATTCATGCCTTCTTCATAGTTTTTAGATTATCAGGTGGGCTGTAGTTTCAAACACATTAGTGGATATTATACAGAGTCTGTTCTTATTAGAGGTTAGGATGTTTTGATGTTTGAGTTTTATGATAGTCAAGTATCTAATAAGAACATACTTACAGAATCATTTTTTCCCAGGAATGAATTCTACAGCAGGTTTAAAAATAACAATAATGCTTTAAAAATAACAATACAGGCCCTGAGCAGGTGAAGAGTTCACCTGCTCAAAATAACTTGCAGAATCAGGAACAACAGTTGGTGAAAGAACAGATCAGAAACAAGTAATTACATTCCAAATATAGAGTGAACACCACTAAGACAAGTCCAAAGCAAGTGAGTCACTGAAAGTGATAAACTAAAACTAACCCTGAACAATTGCTCTCAAACTCCTGTTTGTCAGGGAAGCTATTAGAGAAAGAGACTCAAGGGAAAGGCTAATAAATGTGAATCTATGGCAGGACATAATGCCTTCTGTGCCCCAACATCATTACAGACCACATCATCACTGGACTGAATTACAAGGATTATAATATCTGAGGTTCATTCATTTGCATCTCCATAAATGTCACATATACCATCACCACTTAGAGTGCCCCACTGCTGTCTACACTGGACAGACTGGGTGATTCCTACATATCATCAAATTGTCCCTGGCTCCAGCATGAGACGCACAGGCAGAAGCCTGTTGCACCTCCGTTGAGCCCAGGGACCCCCAGGACACCCCAGCAGGACCCCAACCTGGACCTCCAGCGCAGCCAGAGGTAGGTGGGGCTGTGGCAGGGAGAGAGGGACCCCAACTCAATCAGCTGCAGGGAAGCTGAGTCAGAGCCGAGGAGGGACACGCCCCCCCACCTCCCCATCTCCTACTTTGCCCAGCCCCCAGGAAGCCACGCGGCCAGAGCCTCACGAACAAGCCATGCAAACAGGCACGCTTGTCTGCCCAGTGCACAAGTTAGCATGGGAGTTCACACAGGAGGGCAAGTGGGAGGGCCCGCAGCCCTGCCAGTACACCTCAGAGTAGGTAGTTACAGTAGTAGCTAGAATACCACCAGTAAAATGTGGGTGGGCATGCGCCACACCCTGAGGGGCCCCTCAGGGTCTGCAGCCCCCCTCTGGCTCCTCAGAGGCCTCCACCCACATGGAGCCCATGGTTCCAGGCTCCATGCAGATGGAGCCTCTGGTTCTCGGCTGCAGGGATGCCTGACACTTTTTCAGGCTCTGGGGTCTGGGAGCATGGCCACATCCTCTTGTGAGGTCTGCTCCCATTTGGGGTCTCTGGCATGCCAGGTAGAGGAGCTCCAGGCCTCAGTGCAGAGACTGCAAGCCATCAGGGATGATGAGCAGGAGATAGACTCCTACTGCCAGGCCCTTCACCCCCTGGAGGCAGAGGGTAGACCAAGGTTGCCTTCCAGGACAAGGGACCTCCCATTCTGTCCAGCAAAGGGGTTGGACCAAGGTGGTCAAGGGCCCCAAGGTAACATTGGACCCCTGCTAAACTACATGGGACAACTGACAACCAGCACCCAGGAAAAACGCCAGCTTGTTAAACGGATACTTTGCATCAGTTTTTCACCAGTCCCAAGGGATGTCCCTGCTCGTTATGGGATGGGAACGCCTGGGTGAGGGAGATTCCTTATGCTCCATCAAAGCTGACCTTGTGAAGGAACACCTTGAGAGGCTGGACACCTTCAAGTCAGTCGGCCCTGACAGTTTACACTGCAGGTTACTCAAGGAGCTGGCAAGCATCATAGCTCAGCCCCTGGCATGGATCTTCAAGAAATCCTGGCGCTCTGGTGAAGTACCCAAAGATTGGAAGAAGTCCAATGTCGTGCCAATCCTCAAGAAAGGGAGGAAAGTGGATCCAGGAAACTACAGGGCCATCAGCCTGACCTCTATCCTGGGGAAGGTCTTAGAAAAGATCATCAAAGAGGCCATTCTTAACAGACTGGTGGATGGCAACATCCTGAGGGATAGCCAGCATGGGTTTGTTGCGGGTAGGTCTTGTTTGACCAATCTTATTTCCTTTTAAGACCAGGTGACCTATCACCTGGACAAGGGAGAAGAGATTGATGTCATATATCTTGACTTTAAAAAAGACTTCGGTCTGGTATCCCATGATCACCGCTTAGTAAAACTGACCAACTGTGGCCTCAGCTTCAGCACGATCCACTGGCTGGGGAATTGGCTCCGTGGTCGGAGCCAGAGGGTGGTGGTTGATGCAAGTCAATCGTTGTGGTGTGCTGTGACCAGTGGGGTCCCTCAAGGCTCTGTCCTTGGGCTTATACTATTCAACATCTTCATTAATGATGTGGACATTGGTGTCAGCAGTGGACTGGCCAAGGTCACAGGTGACACCAAACTTTGTGGTAAAGCGTCCACACCTGAGGAAAGGAGGGTGATCCAAGCAGACCTTGACAGGCTCAGGAAATGGGCGGATGAGAACCTGATGGTGTTTAACACTGAAAAATGCAAGGTTCTCCACCTGAGGAAGAAAAACCCGCAGCATGCTTATAGGTTTGGCAGTGCTATGCTGGCTAGCACTACAGGCAAAAAGGAATTGGGGGTCATCATTGACCACAAGATGAACATGAGCCATCAGTGTGATGCTGCGGCTAGTAAAGCGAGCAAAAAACTGGCTTGCATCCATAGGTGCCTCTCAAGAAAATCCCAGGATGTCATTCTCCCGTTGTATTTGGCCTTGGTGAGGCTGCAGCTGGAGTACTGCATCCAGTTTTGGGCTCCACAATTTAAAAAGGATGTGGAGAAGCTTGAGAGAGTGCAGAAGAGAGCCACATGCATGATCAGAGGTCAGGAAAGCAGACCTTATGAAGAGAGGCTGAAAACTATGGGACTTTTCAGCCTGGAAAAGCGCAGGCTCAGGGGCGATCTGGTGGCCACCTATAAGTTTATAAGGGGTGCTCACCAGGATCTGGGGGAATGTCTGTTCACCAGAGCGCCCCAAGGTATGACAAGGTCAAACGGTCACAAACTCCTCCATGACCGTTTCAGGCTGGACATAAGGAAGAACTTCTTTACTGTCTGATCCCCCACAGTCTGAAATAGACTGCTGCCAGAGGTGGTTCAAGCACCTACTTTGAACACCTTCAAGAGAAATGGGGATGTTTATCTTGCTGGGATCCTATGACTCCTGCTGACTTCCTGCCCCCGGGGCAGGGGGCTGGACTCGAAGATCTTCCAAGGTCTCTTCCAGCCCTAATGTCTATGAAATCTATGAAACAACATGTATGAACACCACTCTGACATCAGCTGGAGAAAGACATGCAAGGCTGTGGCAGAACACTTTAACAACCCTGTACCTTCTATTAGGGCTCTGTGAAGCTTCGGTTGCTGATTCAACTTGGAGGAGATTTGGCTTGATCCGGTGGCTGAATCTCTGAATCTGAATCAAATGGGGAGACCAATTAAAAGTTCTGAATTGATTTGAAGGCTCTGAATCAATTTGGAAAAGATTCAGAAAATATTTTGAGATTCAGGTAGTCCCCGCTCACTGCTGCACAGAGCTGGATCTGTGCTCCGTGCCAGAAAGTAGGGGTAGGGGCTGGAGGAGGGGGAAGAGGACCATGGGGGGACCCCTGCCTGGCCCTATCCCCTGCCTGCTCCCACAGCCCCCCTGAGCACCCCCCGACAGCTCTTCCAGCCCCAATATCCCGGAGATTTAAAAAAAGCCCCACACTCATCAGCTGCTGCAGCAGCCATTGGGGCCTCTTGGGGCTTGTGGCAGAGCTCCTCCAAGCAGCGTGGTGCAGTGGAGGGCAGTGGGGATCTCCCCTCCCCCACCTGGCAAGAGCAGGTGAGCACAGGGGTTTTTTGTGGGTTTTTGTGTTGTTTTTTAAAGTGCCAGGATGCTGGGGCCAGGTGGGGGAGCCATTGACATGACTGGGACAACAGGCGGGGGATGAGGCCTGTTCAGTTCAGAGATTTGGCCAATTCAGTGGCAGCTGAATCTCAATTAGATCGGCCATATCTGAATCCAAAGCAAATATTAGGCATATCGTACAGGCCTATGTTCTATCACTGACCTGAGGGTGGCTGTTCTTACGCAGCAAAGTTTTAAAAAGCAGGTGGAAGGGGAATTTGCAGAAGAAGAAATCATTCACAGATTGGATTGTGTTAAGTACGGTTTAAACAAGGACTATGACTTCTTATTCTACTAGCTTTTGTGATTCTTTTGTTCCTATGGGTTTACTGTTTGTCTGCTTGTCTCTCCCAGAACTGCCCCCCCTCCCACCTTCTCTCTCCTTCTCCCTCATCTTTTGTATTCTAATTTCCCTCTCCTTCTTATACTCTGCTTTCTGAATGTCTTTTCACAGCATCTGCTCACATCAGCTCAGGAAAGCTTGTCTCACACACACACACACACACACACACACACACACACAGTTTGATTAGTCTATAAAGTGCAAATCTACCCTGCCTTCAAAATCATGTAATGTCAGAGATCCTATGAAAAAAGTTACTGCATTTACCTGGCTACAGGCAGATGGTAGAAAGTCATTATGTTCATTTCTGCCGTCTGACCTTCTGACAACCCTTGAAAATCTAACCAGAACCCTAGATTTTGAACTCAATGTACAGAGGATGGGCAATATGGTGGTTAGGACAGCAGTTTAGGATTAAGGAGACTGGAGTCTCACTCCTTGCCCTGTTAAATACTTTCTACGTAACCAGTCATTTAGACTATGGTTTAGCTCTCCATCTGTAAAATGGGAATATTAACACTTCCCTTCTGAAGAACTGGAATGGGTTCATGCTCAGAACTACCCAAATAAAAAATGCTGCTATTTCTAGTCTAATTATTATTGATGTTTTGCCCAGGCTAGCATAAATATTGCACTTATTGTTTTTGTCAACAAAGAACAAGCTGGGGAAAGTCTTCAGATAAATCAATCAGAATAAAGGATATTTGCTGGAATGCGCACTAGCAAAAGTTGGCTAGTGGTCAGACTCAGCTGTTGCATAGCTATTGAGGATGAACCTGAATATCACAAACATAAGAGGAAGCAAAGCAACCAATTTGCCCACCACATTCTCAAACCCAACCAGGCTCCAAATAACCAAAATACTGCACAACAGTGACACATTTAGCAATGGGATAATATGCGCTAGCAAATAAATTAGAATGAACCTAGTTGTTACAATCAAAAATAATTTCAAGCTTAGAATGCTGTGATCACACATACTTAGATACTTATCCAATAAAAGGCCCAACCCATTGCTCTCCCTCTTCCTTCCCTGTGCCTTGGCATCTCTGAAAACTTTAAAGGTGTTTACATCTTAGTGGTAACATCTATACAGGGTGTTTAAATACAAACACATGTAATATATAATGTCCAATACACCTATGTTCATTTTCACTTTGAAATGAACTGAGAATAATTTCCAAGTAATCTACTGCCTCTTTTTCTCTTGCAACTAATGAAAAAAAAAAATCACCAGCACCATTTACCCAATGTTATCATATATTCTAATGTTGTACAACAGGCAAACTATTAGATCATTTTAAATGTTGAGTGTTGTTGTTTCACTGGGTACCTCTTAAGCTTTTTTTTTTATTGCTGAATAGTCCTTCTGTATTAAGATTCCAGGTTTGTTATTCATCTAAAATTATCTGTGGCATAAGCTCTCTCTAAGCAGAGCCTGCTTTTTGAAAATGAACAGTCCCCATAGTAGCAGACTCAGAGATTCTAAGATTCCAGACAATCTGCACTGTATTAATTTTCCAACAGTTTCTTGCATTAAAAGAAATCTGCAGCATTTGCTACAAAATACTTCAGTTCTCAGCTGTGGCCATTATGTTTTGCTCAGCTACAACTTCCCCCAGAATGTCTTTTTTATGTAGAAGTGAAACACTAATATTTCATCATCATTTGTTTAACTGGTTAGTTCATTAAAACATTGGAGTAGAAAGAACTCACCATTTGGAACGGTATGTTAATAATTTATGCACATTACTGACCTAGCTAGAGGAGGGAGGGAGTGGGAATTAAGTGAGAAGAGACAAAGCAACTGGACTTCTTATTGAGTAAGTTAGCACTGGGTGTGGGGAAGAGAGACGAGCTATTGGGACTTTGATTGCAAGCCCAGTGTGAAAGGGTAAGCCTGGCTTGGCAAAAAACAAACAAAATACCTTGGGACTTCAGTGAGAAACCTAAGAAATGGAGATTGGGAAGACAAGATGAAGTGGTACAAGCAGCTATGAGTGGGAAAGAAACAGAACTAGGACAGTGCAGAGGCATCATGCTGGAAGGGATGGAGGGGATCAGGATCTATCCTACTTCCCCTCAAAACCTAGAATTAAACCCTACATTTTGTTGTCTCATAATCCTTTGCTGTTAAGGAATATCTTTAAAACTTCCCAGCACATTTCTTAAAAACACAGTCCTGGCTCACCTCCAGAATGATAACCTTAGCACAAGTAGCAGAGGTCCATGTGGAGGAAAAGAAGGCTACAAGCCTGGCTGCAGCTATGTGTGTCCCCCATGATAGGCATGATGAAATATGTTTCTTTCAGTTTGCATCACATGCTAAAAAAAACACATTAAAAGCTATATTTAAAAGAATATTCAGTCAAGGACTCAAAAGTTAGGAATTGTATACAGCATCTTAATCCTAGCATTTCCTAATTTAAGTGACTGAATTTGAATGTGTTCTTTCAATATAGCTTTTTGTGCCTTATATTGCACATGATAAAAGACATTCAACTTGAAAAAGACGGGGGTCATATAAAAATTCAGTCCAAATAGTTTAAGTATGGCAAAGATCTAAGCAACCAAAACCCAAGTCTTATCACGGAGAGTGGCAAACAACCTGAACTATAAGCATCCCTATGAGTTTTACTTATAATAAGCCTGCCTGTCTCTCTACCTATACATAGTTTCATAGTTTCATAGTTTTAGGGTCGGAAGGGACTAATAGATCTTCTAGCCTGACCCCCCGCCAGGGCGGGAGAACAACCCAGAAAAGAAAAACCCTAAAAACAAAAATGGGACTCAAATGAGTCCAGCCAGGTAAGTATCCAGCCTCTTCTTAAAGATCCCCAGGGTAGGGGCCAGCACCACGTCCCTTGGAAGTTGGTTCCAGCTCCTAGCCGCCCTAACTGTGAAGTAGTTTTTTCGGATGTCCAATCTGTACCTCCTCTCCATCAACTTGTGCCCATTATTCCTTGTTATGCCAGCAGGGGCTAGGGGAAACAGCGTCTCCCCCAAACCCTTCTGGTTCCCCCTAGTGAGTTTATAGACGGTCACCAGGTCCCCCCTCAGCCTTCTCTTGTGGAGGCTGAATAGGTTCAAGTCCCGCAGTCTCTCACTGTAGGGTCTGCCCTGTTGTCCCCAGATCATGCGGGTGGCCCTCCTCTGGACCCTCTCCATGTTGTCCACATCCCTCCTGAAATGGGGCGCACAGAACTGGACACAATACTCCAGCTGCGGCCTGACCAGCGTCGCATAGAGGGGGAAGATCACCTCCCTGGCTCTACTCGAGATGCACCTGTGGATGCACGACAAGGTCCGGTTAGCCCTGCCAACCATGACCTCGCATTGTCGGCCCATGTTCATCTTGGAGTCAATAATGACACCAAGATCCCTTTCTGCCTCCGTGCTCTCAAGTAGGGAGTTCCCCATCGTATAAGTGTGCTGCTGGTTCCTACTACCCATATGCAAGAGAGACAGTCTAATCTCTAGAATAATTCAGGCTTTGTTTGGATTTTCCTATAATTTTGATGTTTGAATTCTCTTGTTTTTGATCAAGCTAAAAATCAGTGTTTCAAACTAGAAGGAAGTTAAATTTAGGTATTTTCTCTTGACCAAGATGGGTTAAGTTAGAAAGATGGGATGAGCTAACAAAACTATAAAATGCAGTGAAGTGATAATGGTACTTTTATCAACACAAAGCCAAAAATACTGAGAATCAACCAAGATTGCAATCTGTAAATAAAAGGGTGAATATTGACATTCTAGGATTTAAGCATTTTAGTGGAGTTTGATATGCTCTAAGTGGATATCCTGT